>NC_057863.1:169614542-169914542 GCF_019393635.1 Dromiciops gliroides
GTACAGACAGATGCTTCTTTTTTTTCTACCCCCACCCCACATGCTCCCAGATCTGCAGGTGCCTCCTAACTTGACTTTATAGTATTTTAATCTGGGTCTTGAGGTCCCAAAAGTTGTGCTTACCTTTTTAGCCTGTCAAATACAGATCCAAAATGAGGTATAGATCTCTGAATAAGATAGAAATGCTATATGTGAATAAGACATTTAGCTCTATGTAGCTCTAATAGGTGAGGAATGATGCTTCTGAAACTCACAGTCAATTTGATAAATTGCTATATACAAATAAGCACTTAATACAGAGGTATTGCAGCACAATGAAAACAATCCTAGATTTAGAGTCAGAAATCGTGGCTTCAAAACCCACCTTCACTTCCTACTATCAATGTGATTGTGGGCAAGGCACTTCATCATCTTTTGGCCTCAATTTTCTCATATTTACAAGGTGAAGGCATTGGACTAGATAACACTGGATATGCCTTCTAAATCTATGATTCTAGTTTTTTTTTAATATCCGGTTCAATTTTATAAGCATGTTTAACATTTATAAAATGATACATTGTGCACAGTACATATGTATATGTAATGCTTTGCAAACCTTAAAGTATTATATAAATATTAGTTATTATTATTTACTACATTAATTATTACTGCTATAATAATTACTATTATTACATGCAAGATTAATCAATCATGGTCCTTGCCTACAGGGAGCTTTCCACTTAATAGGGAAGGTAAAGCATGTGCATAAATATCTATTATACAAAGAATATAAGTCCCTAAGGGGAGGTATGGTATGCCATGATTTATTTTGGAGAAGGTGATTTCTAACCTCATAGAGCCAAGGTGATTGCTATTCCCGGAAATTTAGATTTAATATTAAAGGTAATATAGAGTTATTAAAGGTTTTTGAGTAAAGAGATACTTTATATCATAAATCTCACTTGGCAGCTGTGTCTTAAATATTTTAGACTTGGAAGATACTGGTGGCAAGGAGATTAATTAGAAAGCTGATTTGTTTGAAAACCTGAACTAGTTTGATGGCAGTGGGGATGGAAAGGAGGAAATAGATATAAGATCTATTATGGGAGTAAAAATCAATAGGACTTAGGAACTAATTGAATATGGAAGATGAGGGAGGAGTACAGACACAATAGACCCTATGTTTTCAAAACTAGATTGCTGGGAGAATGGTCAGTCCCATTAAGAAGCTAACCCTCACTACCCCTCCCAGATTAATCTTCCTAAAATGTTCATTTAATTATGCCACACTTCCCAGAAATCTCCAGGGCTCATCATTGCTTACTGATCAGTTATATCTCAGGTTGTCATCACAGATCCCTATATCCAAGGTTCCAACTTGCCTATCTCACAGTACTCCCTGAAATGGACCGATGCCATTGTTCCATGAATATATCAAACCCATTCTCAACTCTAGTCTTCTGATTGCAGCAATTAAGCCTCCTGATGTTATTAAATCCCTTGAAAATCCTAGCATTCTTGGGATAGCCTATTGTGCTCCAGTTTCTTCTCTCCTTCTGGTCTTAAGTTTTGCCCTGGGGGACAGCTAGGTGGCTCAGTGCATAGAGCACTGGCCCTGGATACAGAAGGACCTGAGTTCAAATTCGGGCTCAGACACTTGACACTTACTAGCTGTGTGACCCTGGGCAACTCACTTAACCCTCATTGCCCCATAAAAAAAAAAAAGTTTTGTCCTGCCCACATGATCGTCTTCTTCTTCTTCTTCTTCTTCTTCTTCTTCTTCTTCTTCTTCTTCTTCTTCTTCTTCTTCTTCTTCTTCTTCCAGTGGGGCAATGAGGGTTAAGTGACTTGCCCAGAGTCACACAGCTAGTGTTAAGTGTCTGAGGCTGGATTGGAACTCAGGTCCTCCTGAATCCAAGGCCAGTGCTTTATCCACTGCACCACCTAGCTGCCCCTCACATGGTTATCTTCTGCTATAAGCCAATTCTACTTTGGCTACTTCATCTTCTAGGTGTATTGAAGATGAAAGCCAGTGCTGTCTCCTCACTTATCCCTTTAGTCTCTTATTGAAGAAACAAGTGTCAAAAGTTTTCTTGGGGTTTTTGGACTGCTAGAAAGTATGGAAACCAAAGTATTTAAAATCCTAACCAAAAAAAAGTACAAAATAATTAGCAATTAGAATAATAAGGGATCTTTGAGGTCATTTAGTTCAACCGCCTCATTTTACATGTGAAGAATCTGAGGTCAAAAGTTATGACTTGCCCAAGGTCACATAGTAATAAGATGCAAGTTTGGGAGGAGTCTGACCCACACACTTTCCTGTTCATCACATTGCCTCTGGTCTGTAGAATAGCTTCCCCTGATATTTGTGGAAATACAAGTGTGCAGCTTTAGTAAAATTTATTAACCCACCCTATTTCATATATTGGAATTTAATCCCCACTCAAGTCTTCTCTTTCTCATTTTCATCACTGATATCTTTGGATTTCCTCTTAAGTGAGGATAAAGCATTCTGATCCTTTTCCCAACAACTGTCTGTTGCATTTTGTCACTGTTGTCTTTTCAGTCATGTCCAACTCTTCATGAATTCATTTGGGGTTCTCTTGGCAAAGATACTAAAGTGGGTTGCCCCTTCCTTCTTTGGCTCATTTTAAGATGAAATAAATGAGGCAAACAGGGTTAAGTGACTTGCCCAGAGTCATACAGCTAGGAAGTGTCTGAGGATGGACTTAAACACAGGTCTTCCTCACTGCAGACCCATAATTCTATTCACTGCCCTATCTCTTGCATAGACAGAAGCATTATGAACTAAATCGTGACACATTCAACAAGGACTCAGAGCCTTTCCTTTAGATTTCTGAGGAAACTACCCATTTATACCTTGGCAGTAACTTGGTAATGGCTTTCCACATCTCCCCATTTCCCCCTATCTAACTATTAACCATTCTTCTGGTCCCAGCTTAAGGTCCACTTTCCCTAGTTTACAAAGATCTTTTCTGCTTAAACCTCTTACTAGAGGCATAATTTCTTTCAATATCTAACCATAGGCTGCTTTCAATTATCTCCGTATATATCTTCTCTCTCCAACTATATAAGAAATAGTGTGATGGAACAATCAAGAGAGTTGGTTTGTTCTTAGGTTTTATTAAGAGAGATACAGTATACAGAAGTAAAAAGGTGATAGAATTCCAACCATTGATTGCCCCAGTCAGACTGCACCTAGATTAATGAACTAAATCTTAGCTACCACATTTTAGGATGGAGATTTGATGAAACTGCAAAGTATTCAGAGGAGGGAAACCAGCATTACGAAGGCCCTGCAGTTCATGATGTAGGAGAATGTAAGGTGACTAAAGGAAACAGGGATGTCACATCCTTGAGTATAAGGCCTATTTCATTTTGCCTTTTTATCTTTAGAGCCTAGACCAATGCCCGATACAGAACACCCTTTTAATAAATGTTCTTTGCTTGATATTATCTTTTTTTGTGTGTGCAGGGCAATGAGGGTTAAGTGACTTGCCAAGGGTCACACAGCTAGTAAGTGTCAAATGTCTGAGGCTGAATTTGAACTCAGGTCCTCCTGAATCCAGGGCCAGTGCTTTATTCACTGTACCACTTAGATGCCCCCGCTTGACAGTATCTTAAAAAGGGTTATAGCAGATTAGGGATGAAATGAATCATTTGACACAATATTTGAAGTTACTGATATTCTCAAATCTCCTCAGTTTCTCAATTAAAATAATTACTTTTCTCCAAAGATTAGGCAGGAAAAACAGAGAAAGATTTCAGGTGTTTCTAAAGGAAAAGTGATAGAAAATAAGAAAGAACAAAAAATGATGGCATCATTAAACAGATGTTTTAGCTATTCTTTAGTAGACTACATTTATCAAATACTATTTTACATTGTCACAGGGAAAGCAATTTTTAAAATAAATGCTGAACAATGCAGTATTTTCTGTACATAGTAGACTGCACACACAAAAATCACAAAAACATGTCTGAGGAGATTCTATTTTCTAACTTCTTTATTTTCTAATACCTTTGTACATAACAATTTCTCTAGAATACGTACATATATGTGTGTGTATATATATTATATATACGTATGTGTGTGTGTATAGTAGTAGGCCTCCACCAGTCGCGGACAAACATGGATCACTGCCTTGAAGACCCACAGGCCACAATGTGGCTGTGCAGTCTGATACGGGAGCCACAGCTCCTGAGTGACTTATAACAGGTAACTGCTGCATCCTGTGTTGTATCTACCCCATAAGGAGTAGCTGGAGTGTCCTCTCTGGGGCGCTGGCCTGGGTGGATCAATATGGAAAACAAGCTGTTGCCCATGCAGCAGGTTTTCCCTCTCCACGACACTGGTGGATCCAAAGGAGAGGCAGAGCCAATACAGTTTGGCACCAGTGCCATCACAGGAGTTGCCAGAGGGATGTGATGTCCAACATCCTACTGCCTAAGGTACTCCGACTCCTGATTTTCCTTGGGGTTAACTCCCAAAGCCTTTCCCATATATGGGTATAGCTGCAATGCAGCAGAGGTTTAAAATCAGGGTTTCCTTCCCCTAGGCGGGTTGCCTGCCAAGGCTAATGAGGTATGTATATCCTTACTTGAATGCTCTATCATTTTAGAATTTGAGCAGAAACTATACCTTCTAGATGTCAATGGAATTTAGCACAAAAAACTGAGGTCAAATAAATTATGAAAATAATCATTTAATATGTAAATTAATGAAACTTAAAAATTTTAATCAATTTAGACCACTTTTGAATACTCAACCCTATTTGAAATATAGTCAGTCTTTCTTACTAATTCATCATCTCTCTCCTGGGAGTCCTCGTAAGTGTGTATCTTGGGCCATTGTTTATTCTCTTTATATACTCTCACCCTCGATGATTATGTCTATTCTCATAGGTTCAATTATCAGCTCTACACAGATGACTTTCATATTTCTACATTAATTTCTATATTAATTTCTGTATTAATCTCTTATCTCCCCTCTGCACTCCAGTTTTGCCTGCATCTTGTGCATTTTATCCCCTAATCCTGCCCACACTGAAAACTCCTCTTTTGTTAATAGCACCACAATCATTCTAGGTTGGTACTAATGGTCATTCTTGACCCTTCCCTCTTCCTGACATTCCATACCAAATCAGTTAAGTCATATCACATATACCAACTACACAATAACTCTTGTATCCATCCCTTTCTGACTACTCCCTGGGTAACTATCCTAGTTTAGACACTCATCCCTCTTACTTAGACTATGTCAATATTATTCACCTGACCTCTGCTTTCTCAGCTTCTTCAATCCATGCTTCTGATATTTGCCAAAATAATCTTCCTATAGTACAGGTCAAACTTTGTCTTTCAACTGTTCAAAAACCTTCCAAAGTTCTCTATTGCCTCTGTAGGTCCAACCCTCTGCAAAACCATCCACCTAAGTGCTGACCAATCCCTACTGAATTACCCCTGGTTATGGTATCTTCAGCAATTAGTGCACAGGCATAAAGTGCCTAGTATATAGGAGGTATTTAAGAAATATATAAAGGACTAAATTATTGGTATTTGTTTAACTTGCCCATTTATTTATTGCTCCCAAACTCCCTAGATTTTGGGGAATCTAAGTCAGTTATTTTAAAAACCCAAACCTGATCAGCTCTTTCAATTTCTGATAGTGGTAACCCATGAGAATCCTATGAGGTCTCTTGTTCCTCTTACCATTGTTGCTTAAATTAGGTCTTTCTATGTTATTTCAGCCACTGTAAATTTAGAAGAAGAAAATGACTGTCTCTGATTATACATATACGCATTTGTGTATATATACACATATATAAATGTGAGTGTATACATATATGTGCACAAACATATACATATAAACATATAAATAACACACATATATACATGCATACCTCTCTCTGTATATATATATGTGTGTGTTTATATATGTATATGTATGTATGAGTGTATATGTGTGTGTGACATAGGAACAACTCACCTATCCATACTAATAGAAATGAAAACGGTCCATGAAATTGAGAGTTGAAGATCTCTAATTCTTTTCCTATCAAATGTATCTTAAGCTTCCCACAATCACCTAAATTACCTTGCATGGGTTTCTCTTTTGCTGTCTTGTCTCTTGTGAGCTAAACTCTAATGATAAAAAGGCAAAGAGCCAGAAGAAATGGAGGGAATGGGTCATGCATTTGAAGGGAATGGGAAGTACATCAAGTTTAAGAATTAATTGAGAATAGCCTGGGTCAATATTTTTCTAAAAATGATGACAGCTGGTCAAACTAGACCCTTCCCTCTAGAAAGTGTCGGTGGGAACAGAAAATGTAGCTTATTATATTGTATTGTAAGGTAGTTTGTCCTTCACTCTGGAAGAGGACTGATGTCTTTACTTGAAGTTAATTGGATTTAAGAGAGAGAGGGTTGTGCAAAGTCACCAATCTCACTTTCTCCTCCAGAGCCATCTGGGTCCAGTGGAGATACATATCAAGATAATTGGACATGGTCCTTGATGTTTAAGACAATTAGAGTTAAGTGGATTGCCCAGGGTCACACAGCTAGAAAGTATCTGTGGTGATAGCTAGGTGGCTCAGTGGATAGAGCATTGGCCCTGAAGTTGGGAGGATCTGAGTTCAAATTTCACCTCATACATCTAGTAGCTGTGTGACACTGGTCAAGTCATTTAACACCACTTGCCTTAAACATCTAGGGCTAGCTCCAGTCATTCTGATATATGTGGCTAATAAAGCTAAAATGACTGATGAATCCATAAACAACAACAAACAAATTTTGTCAACTCCTAATCTGATCTACATTCAATTCAAAGGCACCTGGGATCTCCTTGTTTTAAATTGATACATTTGTGAAAAGTTCTATCTCCTTTTACCTATCTCAGCATAAAAAACTACATATGCCCTAACTCCCTTGGGCTAATCTACATTTGTACATAATCTGTCTAGAACCAATTTTCTGATTTGCAGTTACATGGAAGGCTTTGTTTCTCAGAACTAGACCAATTCCAGGGTGACGATGTGATAAAAGCACATTTCCTTGCATCGTGTGTGTGTGTGTGTGTGTGTGTGTGTGATGATTTTACCCACTGGTAGTTTGTATACTATCACTAAATTCTTCAGTTATATTAAAAGTAGATGTGACTTTTTGTTCCTTGAAATAGAGAGCTAGACATAAAGAATTGCAAAGACCATAATTAAAAGAAAATTGAAACAAAATGCAAGGCAGAAACTTGATATAAATTGTTTTCAAAACATTATTTTTTAAGTTCTCATAATTTCCTAACAGATGCTATTTTTTCTCAAGAATAAAAAAACAATATGTACGTCTTTTTCATTGTATTGCTATTTTCCACCAACATCCTGAAATGACTTAAATTTTCTGCTTCAAATATGTATTATTTGTGGAAGACTGGATACTTACTGATATATTTCCATTACTTACTGGAATATTTGGAGGGGGCAACTCATTATTATTCATCTCTAATGATGATTGAAATTAGAGATTGTGATACTGTTTAAGCCTAAAATTCCACTAGGGATTTTTGTTTGTTTCTTTGTTTTGTTTTTTTGTAGAAGAATGAAGATAGTCTGAGGATTAGCTGGTCTTCAAATCAAGTACAGATTGAAAATAAATTTAGAAAAACTTCAAACATTCAACTGAATCTTAGAAAACCAGCAGAAGAGGACCAAAAAATCATTTCTCATAACAGGTATGAAATTATAAAGTCATTTAATCATGTGCCTAAGCCTTTTATATCACTCCTCAGAAGAAACAGAAGCATTCCTTATCAGGTGCTCTCCTTCAAATATGCTACAATGGAATTACAAGTACCAGAACAGCACAGCCTTGCCTTTGGGGCAAACCTTGCTCAGAGAAGGGCCAACAATGGCTAAAATTTAAATTCAGATATAGCAATTTTCACTGAAAACTATTTCTTCACACTTCATTTTCATCTCATTTTTCACAAACCTTTAGAATGTCTTCAGTTCTTTAATAAAGCTAATCATAATACAGTAATTATATGAATCATGCTTTGATTTGAAGAAATCCAACAACTACTGATCATTTGACAATGGAATGAATATACTTTCAAATGAAGGTTAAGATTGGTTTGACTATATTCTTACCTTCTATTAGTTTAATTTAAACCAGACCTTGACAAGGTAATTCAGATCACTTTCTCATAAAGGCCATTCAGAAAAGGCTATAGATGTGTTAGGTTTGGTTTGCTTGAAAGCGTCCCATGTAATGTTTGTTTTGGGGGAGGACCAGAGCTGAGCTGTTTGTGAATGTCTTTAAAGAAAGCATATCCAACAGACAGAACTCTGAGTATGCTTGAATTAGAAAGGCAAAATTCTCCAAAGTAAGCTTTATTTTAAGTCAGCAGAAGTAAATAGAAAATGTTATAGAGCTTAGCAAGACAACTCCCTGTTCATGAAGATACTGGTGCTATTCTTGGCATAGGTTCTTCTGAAAGTGTAAATTCTGTAGAGCTAGGAAATGTTTGCTAAACTATTTATTATCACCTTGGGCTGACTCCAAGTCCAGATGATGTATGACTACTAACATGTTCTCCTTTATAAGCCAATATGATGCTACTGACCCACTATTAGTAGGGCAGTGTGCTTCAAGTTGTTTTCCCAGAAGTGGAAAGAGATGTGCAGTGATCCATCTGTACTCTTTTATCTGGTCCTGCTGTTGTAACCAATAACACACAACTAGGAGACATCTGGCTAGAGTCAGGAAGGTACATTCAGGGAATAGAGTGAAGCTACCTGTCTTAAATAGAGAATGTAATCTAGTGTTTACTCTTCTCTAATTGATTTAACTAAGCTACTAAAAGTCCTCTTATTCTCTAATAAATCCCTCCCTGTGAGATCCTAAGGGCTTGATAAGATAGTTTTGCCTTTATTTATTCATTTATTTTTGCGGGGCAATGTGGGTTAAGCGACTTGCACAGTGTCACACAGCTAGTAAATGTCAAGGGTCTGAGGCCATATTTGAACTCAGGTCTTCCTGAATCCAGGACCAATGCTTTATCCACTGTGCCACTTAGCTGCCCCCAGTAAGATAATTTTGAAACAAGGAATCATAGCACCTGACCCTCTATCACTTATTCTTTGCTTCCATGCCCAGAATTAAGGACTCTTTTCAAATTTAAGTATATAATCTCTTCATCTGATAAGTGGAGAGTACTTTAAAAAATTATTTCAATTGAATAACACATCTGAAGACAAATTACTGTATGCAACATAGCTTTAATAGCTTAGCATAAAGCAGTAGGCATCTTCACTACTTCTTCATGCTGCAGTACTTTTTTCTTCTAAATGTGTGAATCAGTGATAGAATCATAGAATTATAAAGGATTCTAGTAACCCTATAATTCATTTACTGGTCCTTTACAAGAATCCCCTCTTCAGTTCCACTTTTGGCTCTCATGCACCCCAGAAAATGTAAAATAGCATCTAGATGGCAGATCTAAAAAGAAAGAAAAGCTCCTATCCTCAAGAAGATTAGATCCTACTGGGGGATAGAATGAAAAATTAAGATGATTTGTTCATTTCTGACTGTCCTGAACTCACTGTGAAAATTCAAAGCCAGTCTGAATATCAACACATTACTCCCTGGAGTTGATAACTATACTCTACATTTAAATACAATAAAATCAAATGAACAAAGCACATGGTAAGGGAGGACTGGCAGTATAAAAGTTCAGTTGTAAAAGACTGAGGAGTTCTAGGTTAGTTGAGTACTTAGTGGACAGTTTGATCAATTATTTTTCTCTGTATTTACAGAAGTACCAACCATGTCTTTGGCCAAAAGATCAATTATATTGTTTATCTAAATGTTTCTATATTTGTTATGAAAAAAATAATATAATTTCTAAGACTGTTCTGAACTCACTGTGAAAATTCAAAGCCAGTCTAAATATCAACACATTACACCCTGGAATTGATAAATTTGAAGTAGATTAAGCTTACCAACTTTGGATCCCTCTTCCTAACTGTGTACCATTTTTCTTTGTTATCCTTTTCTCCCTTTCCCCCTCATCTCCTTCTCAGTTCTCAGTCTTCATTAATCCAGTGATTTCCATCCACAAAGAAAATTGTAAAAAACTGATTTCCAAAGTATATATGAAAAGCAACTAAAGCTCTTCACAACTTGGTATTTTCCTCCCATCCATGAACTATAAAAATCCAGCTACAATAGCCTATGTGTAGTTCCTCAAACAGTACATACTATCTACCATGTCTAGACTTTTACATTAACTTTCATGTCTGGAATACTCTTTGTCCTCTCCTCCATCTCAAGTTCCCTCATCTGTGAAATGTGATTTAATAATAATTTTAATAGGAGAGGCTGGGTGGTGAAGTGGATAAAATATTGGGCTTAGAGTCAGGAAGACCCAAGCTAAAATTGGGCCTCAGACACTTACTAGCTGTGTGATCCCAAGCAAGTCACTTAACTCTTTTTACATAAGTTTCCTCATCAGGAAAATGAGCTGGTGAAGAAAATAGCAAACACCTCCAGTATCTTTGTGAAGAAAACCCAAATTTGGTCATGAAGAGTTAGATACAACTGAAATTACTAAACAACAACAAAATTTTAATAAATTAGTAACGTCACCTCCTTCCCAGCGCTATTATAAGGATAATGAGATTATATTTATAAGGTACTTTATAATCCTTAAAACACTATGTAAATGCTTCCTATTATTATCACTGTGATGATGATGATGGTGATGGTGATGATGATGTTGAGGCTAAGATGTCCCTGGCTTTCTTCAAGACCAAGCTTAAGTCTGACTTTTATCAGAAAGAGTCCATTCCTAGTCTCCCCCACCTCTTGCCAGTGCCTTCCCATCTTAAATTACCTTCCATCTATTATATTCATGTATATGTGTATATATATATATATATACACATGTACACACATATATAATGTACCTCATTACTTACATATATATGTACATACACATACATTTATATTTTGACTCTCCTATTAGAATACACTTGATTACAGGGACTGGTTTATTCTTCTTTCTATGGCTAGCACTTAGCACAGCTCCTGATACACCGCAAGCACTAAATAAATTCTTGCTGACTGACTGATAACAGATTATATGTTTATGTGTGGGGGGAGGAAGTGCATTGAAGAAATGTAGCAAAATCCTTATTCTAACAGAATCAAGCATCTGCTAGAATTGTAACATCTTGTACCTGGTAGGAGATACTACTTTGGAGGAAGGGGTAGAATTAGGTATACGGGACTTCTTAGATGGTAATCACATAGGTGGTTGGATTCTGAGCATAAGGATGATTCAAATCCCACTACAGAAACCTTTAATCCTATTTGATATAATGGGTAGCATTCCAGACAAACGAGATTACTATGGATGACTAAGTAGGCATATGTAATTATTGTATTGGTGAAAATTATCCAATCCTATTAAGAGAAGTTACAAAAAGTCACTCTCTGCAGATGCATAGCTGAAAAACCACAGGTTTTATGGACATCCATTTACAAAAAAAAAACACATTCTAAAGAAATCAACTATGCTTTATAAATAATTAATGTTGCCCACATAATGATTTAAAGACTTTCAAATTATTTGAAGTTTACTTTTGAAAGAAAAGCTGAGAAATCATTTCTTGGTTCCTTAATTTAAAATATACTTGACCTATGCATTAATCAAGCATGATGAGTTTCTAACATTTCTGGTTCCATTAAAAAAAAAAAACAGACTTTCCCCATCTGATATCTCACTAATGGTAGTTGGATATATAAATATATCCCTAAATATTTACTAAATATTATGGCATATTATGGATGCAAATAATTTTAAGGAATCTATCATCTTGACAAAGATGATGAAGAAAGCATAACTTATTTCCTAATTAATTAATACATAAGAGCCAACATAACATAGTAGACAAAGGGTTTCATTGGTGTCAGAAAGATGTGGGTTCAACTTTTGTCTCTGACACTTGTGTGACCATAAGCAATTTGCTTAATTTCTCAGCCCCTCAGATCACTCAATCACACTTGAAATTTTAGGCTGATTGACCACCCTCACTGCTCAAGGAGATTCCACTCTAAGACTGTCCTATAGTAATAAAACCACAGCACACATTATTCTTCTGTTAACCAATAGCATGCTAAACCAAATATGTCTATTGATATTGAGGGCAAGGAGTGTCCCACTTTTTTGTGGGGGCAATGAGGGTTAAGTAACTTGCCCAAGTTCACCCAGCTAGTAATTGAGGTTGTATTTGAACTCAGGTCCTCCTGAATCCAGGGCCAGTGCTCTATCCACTGCACCACCTAGCTGCTCCTAACCCTTCTTAATTCTAATGACTTCTCTCTATTAATTAATAAAATAGTATTCATTTAAAAAAAAAGAAATAAAAATGGGGGCACACAAATTATATAAAAATATGTATATCCCAAGATGTGAGTTTAGACTTTGGACATCATTTGAAGATTCATTAAAGTCCAACTCTAGTCAATTAACAAGCATTTTTAGCACCTACTAGATCACAGCCATTGTGTAGAGGCTGGGGAAATAAATACAGAAATGAGGCAATATGTATATCCAAGAAACTTAGAGTATATTGGCTAATGTCTCATAGAATAAAGGTGATGCTGAGTCCCCAAAGAGAACCCACTCTGTGCTTTTGGACTTCCTTCCTAGATTGCCTATGTCTTTGAACCAAATGCTGGATATAAAATAAGTTGTTTTTGCTCTTCACTATACTTTGTGAACTTGTAAATCATAAAAATTAATCACCTTTATAAACTCCTTTAAGACATACAAAAATAGTGCATGTATTATTATATCCATTTGACCAATGAGGAAACTAAGGCTCAACAAGGTTAAGAGGTTGCACAGCTAGTAAGTTATCAGTATCTCAAAGTAAATACCCAGTTGTCTTAGCTCTAGCTCGAAGTACTGTTTCCACTATGCCACGGTGCCTCTGAATTGCCTTCTCTTTCCATCAAAACCTAATTTGTTTTTTGGGGTGCTAAGATACTAAAACTTCTTACCAGTTCCCTAACTACTGACTGGAACAGCAACATCAAAGGATCATAAGTCTTCTACAAAGTGTTGTGTAAAAATGATGAGGTTGACTTTTGACAAATAATAATTTCTCAGAAGAGATTAATAGTTATTTCTAAATAGAATATGGACTTAAAAAAACAACTAGATTATATTCAATTACATTGATGCTTATTGCTTTTCAACCTCCTCATTACTTTGTGTATGTGTGTGTGAGGCAATTATGGTTAAGTGACTTGCCCAGGGTCTCACAAGTGACAAGTGTGACAAATGTTAAGTGTCTGAGGACAAATTTGAACTCAGGTCCTCCTGAATTCAGGGCTGGTGCTCTATCCACTGCACCACCTAGCTGCCCCCCTCCTCATTCCTTATAAAGATGATTGTTCAAATAAAATGGCATGTATCAATTTCTATGTCTTAAAATTTACACTTTTAGAAAAAAAATGGCCCCCAAACATGGTTTTCCTTCAGTGTCACATATATAGACACCCTTTTAAAAAAATGGGAACATGTTCTTATAAAATTAAATGGAACAGTTTCACAGAGGAAGCAAAGCATAGGTCTAGAATTGTCCTGACTTCAAATATCAAAGTAAAATGTTATATTCAGGAACAGATAGGAAGTGGATTTGTATAGAAAGGAATACAAGTTCCTGAAGTTTTCCTTAGTATCTGGTTATCAATACAACAATCATTAAAAGAACAAACTGCATTTCCCTTCAACTATTTTTTTCTTCTACATGGAGACAAGATATATTTATTAAACACTTGTTAACAGTGTTTGCCAAACACCATGCTCTTAAAAAGTGCTTTATGTTCATTCATTTTCTTGGTATCAAATAGTAATCAAGATGTTAAGATAGAAAATTTATTTGACTTTTGATCTAGAATATAAAACAAATAACATACTCAGGCTTCACCTTTGTTATATGATACCTTTGCTCAACATATGCAAAAAACCCCTCTCTCTAAAATATACCATATCACATATTATCATATTATATTGTAAAGTATTTTATCATATCATATTAAACTATATTAGAGAATGGAAAAGTAGAATATAGTTTAGAGCATATCATATTGTAGTCATTTAATAAAATTTTGTAGTTGAGCAAAGTGTATAATATGGCATAGCACAGGATAATATGGATTAATAGGGTATGGAATGGCATGGCATGGGATGGTGTGGAATGATATGGTATGGTGTGGTATGGTATGGTATGGAGTGTTATGATATGGCATGGAATAGAATGGAATAGAATGGACTAGTCTAGGCTAGAGTATGATATTGTACTATATTATATTTTTCTATATTATGCTGTGTGTTATATTGTGTTACATTATATGTTATATGGTATTTCCAAATAACAAATCCTTTTTTTCCATGTAGAGACAGTATGATGTCCCAGAAAGACACCTAGACTTGAAGTCAAGAAAATATGAATTCAAATTCCACTTCCAATTATAAGTATTGTAACTTGCATCTCAACCTCAGTTTCCTCAAAATTAGAATTGGGATGATAATGCCCACAGCAACTACTTTCCAAAGCTATTTTGAAAATGCAGCAATATAATGGATCTAGTATGCTTTGCAGATCTTGAAGTACCATACAAACACCAGTGATCAATGAAACACACATAACTTTAAGATAAAATATGTGCTCGGTGCCAATGATACCAATTTAACTTATGAAAATGTTTTTGTACAGCATCCTTTAACACATCTGGATATCAATTAGCATATCCTTTCCAACTAATCACTGTGATATTTGACTGAGAAAATACATTCATTCTCTGAAATGCTGATAGTTTTTTGAACCTGGTGTCTTCACCTGCTCATTCTCAAACTTCATAATGGCCCCAAACAATCATTTGAAGGAGTCAGATGAATTTTGTTGAATAGTCCTTTTGGAATGTTTCTTTGTTAGCTGAGCAAATTAGGGGCATCATATTTTGCATGGTATGCCAGGGAAAAAATTGATAGAATAAGAAAATGGGATCAAGCCAACATAGGGTATAGCAAAGGAGTGAAATAGTATTAGTCTGACAGCAGTAAATTATTATAATCAGTCAAGGACAGGAAATTGGTCCTTTAAAACAACAATTTGTTTTTCCCCCTTTGTATTAAAGATCACTGCCCCATTTCCATCACTTAAATTGAATCAATATATTTTAAAATATTAGGGTATTAAGCTATATTAATACATTTAGATGAAAATACAAGTCTTTTCAAAATCCTGCCTGTCAGAGGTAAGATCTCTTGCAATGCATCTGCTTTAGTTGTGTCATGCAAATGAAGGTGAATGGTTGATTTTTGCTTAGCTCCTTTTGTCATACTGATGTAATATTGGTAATAGAATTCAATTATGAAATAAATGCAAATTTATATATTTAACTTCAGCATTTATCAGCTTAAAGTGAAAACAATGAGAAAATATAGCATCTTTCTAACTAAATTTCCACATCAAAGAGCAGAGCATCATTTCCTGAACTATAACATCATTGTCAATCATATCCTACTAACCATTACTAACTCCTTTTTACTAGAACCATTTTCTAGATATTGTTCTAAGTAAACAGCATGGTATGAAATTGTCTTGTTTTGGTACTTGCCTCAATATTCAGCTTTACTCTGTTTTCATAGAGGTGGTCAAATTCAGGGACCCAAAAATTTGACTGAAATGTATATCCTACTAATGGGTCAGTGAAGATAAGCATTAGTGACCTATTGCCCAAATACATTTAATGTTGACTCTCTTCAATGATAGTTTACAACTGAACATTGAATGGGTGAAAACTCCCTACAAAGGACTATTTCTAGAGTCTAGCCTGCTATTCTCTCCCCTTGAGCAAATTAATAGAGTGATACAATAGTTAAATCTCTGTAACAATATAATAATTTTCTCACTTGATCCCCAAAGAGAGAGGCTTAGGTTCCTTAGAATGATTTTATTTTTTACAAGAGGATGAGATGATAGTGTTAGACCTGGAGTCAGGGAGACTTGAATTCAAACTCAATATCAGACCCTTAATATTTTTAACCCTGGGCAAGTCACAACCTCTGTTTGTCCCATTTAACTCATCTGTAAATGGTAATAATTGTAGCACCGACATTCCAGGATTGTTATGTGGATAAAATTATATAATAGTTTAAGGCATTTAGCATGGTTCCTTGCACATAGTAAGCAATATATACATGTACACACACATATATACATGTATATATACATATATATGGGATATTATTATCATTATCAGAAAATCTGAAAGTTCATTGCTGAACTTTTTCTTTCATGAAAGGGGAAACCGAGGATTGTGATTTTGAAATATAAATTAATTTTCTATTTTTCCAGTTTCAACTAATCTTATTGTCACTCTAAAACTTATTAGAATTAAAAAATCGTTTTCACAGTCTTTATAAAATTAAATGGAAATTTTCATTCTTTTTTATTCACTCATTGTCAAATACCTAGACAAGCACACAGTTCAGTTGCCATGAAATTGAACAGTTTGTTTCAGACTATTTATTCATTCATTATTTGAATGCCTCAATGAATCTGTAACGTCCTCATTATGATCATGTTTGCCATGTTTTAGTTTTGCATCTCTCTGATGTCTTTCATAGCATTTCTCCTGCATAAGTTTTCAATGTGATGATATGTTGACATATTATACTCATCTCTACCATGAACTTCTACCCCTTGCTAGGAGGTACAGAAGTTCAGTTCATGAGAGAGGATGCTATTGCTATTCAATCATGGGCCCAGTTCATTGGTCAACAGTGCTGTCTGTCCACATTTAGTATATTTACACTATATATAGTGGTAGAGCATCTCTATTAGATGTTCATCTAATCACATTTCCCTAAACTTACAGATAGGCATTCTTCATTCACATGTTTTTTTTTTTCCCATATGGATAGTTAGAGTCAAACTCTTTTCAGTAATTATGGATCTCATTTTGGTATTCCTACAATGTTCCAGGGTTTGATACAATCATGACATTTTCATCTTAATAAAAAACAAGATTATAAAAGAAAAATAACAATGAAAGACTTAAGTACTCTGAACAGTGTGATGACCACCCATTATTGTAGAAAACCAATAATGTCTTAGATAACCTAAGATAACCTACCACCTGTCAGAAATTTCACAGATTCAAAATGCAGAATAAAAGATATGTTTTCAGGAATAGACGATGTGGTAATTTATTTTGCTTAACTAAGTATGTCTTATAAGGATTTTCCCCCTGTGAGTATGACTGCTAGGATAACCAAATACACAAACATTGTGTATGAAAAGAATATATAAAGAAAAAATTTGTAAAAGAAAAAATTATTTGATTGAAGTTATGTTAAATTATTCATGTCTTCCAACAGTCCTCACAAATTCATATTTTTGGAAACCAATAGGAAAGACTGTCATAAATACAAAATTTACTGAGCTATCCAACCTATAGTCAATTGTTTGTTTATTTTTTTTATAGGGATGAGTACAGGTCCTATGATTTCATTGGTAATGAGACACCCAAGTGAGAAAACTACCTCTACCAATGCAAGTTGTATCACATCTAGAACTTAAACCCAGGTGTTCCTGATTTTGATGTGCTACCTCTCTTTCCACTATACCATAATGGCTTTCTGATTTATAGAATCACAGGTAAATTTAAAGCTCAATAAATCTTGCCTGATATTATTTTTTGGTATTTCACTTTGGTTCTGGCTTGGAGCCATTGTCATACAAAGCATTCCTACCTTTCCACTTCTTTCCTTGCCTAATAGCCCATAGCAACTACTTCTGTATTTATAGTGTGTTATAGAAGTACTGCTTTAAACAGGTTTCAGTCTCAAATTGTCCCTTTTATAAGCATCAATTCCTTCCCAGATAGACTTTAACAGCTCTTCCAGAACAGTTATGATTCTTAAGTTTAAATATATCTTATGGCCTTTTTTAAATGCCTATATGATATCCAAGCTCATTATCCCTGTCAGGCAGTTGATCTTCAAGTGTGACTCTGATTGGGAACCAATTACAGACATTACAAGGATGAAATCAAACTTTTTTTTCCTTAGCTGTGGCTCAGTATGTACAAGAAGAAGCAATCTCCACTTCTTTGTCATTTCTTAGAAATGTAACCTAACATGATCATGAAAAGATTAATTTTGGGGGGAAGGGAGTTATCCTATATGACAAGCATTAGAACTAATTTTTACTCCTTTCTCCCCTACACTAGATCTCAAGACACAACTTCTGTTATGACAAACAGCTAATTGTACTGTTAGAATGAAATTGTTTTGAGTGATTAATTGCATTGTCAGGGTTCATATCTCTTGTCTATAGAATGGAGAGATAAATTATAAGATGGAACCAGTAGGGAAGGAGAAGATTACAGCCAGAAGGACTACATATGACATGCAGTTAGAAGGAATACAAGACCAAATCACCAAGTCAGACTCATGGAGGTCATCCATTAGTAGATACAACCAGGGCAAACACAAAAGATGGACAGTGACCTATGCCTAGATTTGAATATTAACAAAAGAATGAGCAGACTTGCATTTGGGAAATTTCATAATGCTTTCAATGATCAGAAGCTACTCCCTGCTGTCAAAGCCTGTCTTTTTAAACATCATTATTCATTCTCCCTGATGCTCTATGACTGCAAATAATGGAACACTATGGACACTGAATAATCAAAATTGCAGGTGACCCACAGCACAGTGAAGAGAAGCATGAGGAATTTAAGTAGGCTGTGGTTTATTACTAATGGTTATTTGTGGGAGAAACATGTTGTGAAAGATGCCATTAAAAACAAGGATAATGAAAACAGGAAGTGGTCTTCATTTATTGAGAGTGAAGGATAACAGATGGACATCCAGAGTGTTTTGTTGCTATCTGTGAAATATGGAAACGTTGGGGGAAGACTGTTGATATTAGAGAGGTCTTCTCTGATGTTTTATGAAAGAACATATACAGGAATTACAGCATTAGAATGCAAGAATGGTATGGATGAAGGGTCCATACTGATAAGATTAGAAATCTATTAAAGTAAAAATGAGACACTTGTAGGACTGAGTACATTCTCATTGAAAAATTATGAGAAAAGATGGGTAAGAATTACACAGTATGAGAAGGATGATTTTGATGATCATTTGTGGAGAAAATACCTACACTCCTGAAACCATTAATCTATCAATTTATCAAACTGTGAAGCATTTTAATCCCAGCATTATTTTTTAGATTTTTTTCAGCATAGAGATCTAAATAGGTTATACAATCCTCTCTATACATATTTATATTACATTTATATCACAATCAAGGGCTCATACCATTCAAAACACAAGCTATTATAAGTGGATTATAAATGAAGGTTACTTATAAAAACAATAAGGAGGAAATTTTAAGAGGGGCATTCCCAGTAAGGCTTCCAAAAAGTTTTTTTCCTTATGTGTATATGCACTGTAAAATACAGGAATAAAAGGATGATGATAAATCTTGCACTGAAATTAGAATTTGTTTTTAGATTTTTTTTATAGCAAAGAGAAGTTTTTTCTTACTAAAAGATTATTTCTATGAATATATCAATACCCCAAGAAAGTTCTTCTGTAATGAAGATAATTTATAACAACACCTTCATACATGTTGGTTGTTTATGATTTTATATTAAGAAGTCAATTTACTATTTCACATTCATTAAAGGTATAGCATAGTGGATTTTTCAAATTTATTTTAGTATCCTTAATCTGGTCAATATTGACATTATTCTCTGGAATTCTATAATCAAACTATTGTCACAATTGGAAATATAAACAACCTAAAGTGGATTTGATATAGGCCTATTAGTCTTCTAGCCACATAAATTTAATTCTTTACTACTCAAACAACAATGATGAAATGAAATGTATAAGAATTGAAAAGTGAAGGAAAATAAAAAACAACCTATTTTCTAAACCACTTATATGTAACCCAAAAGATTGGAATGTCCCCATCCCGACCCTTTTTTGACTTCTCCCAAATCTTATCCATCCTCATCAGATGTCAAGCATCTCAAAGTTGCTCCACATCTGTCATAATCCATCACTTTATATTAAAATTCCTAGAATAACATAAAGGTGTATTGTTCAAGGAAGTCAGAACAGGTGGGATGTGACAGTGAAGAGGAACATTCAAAGGAACTAGGGGAAAGAAGAGAGAAATTGAGAGCTTAAGGAATAGGGAGCTGAAAGATAGGAGTGGAAGAATAGAAAACAAAGCAAAGGATTATTGAAATATGCTTTGTCTACTTAGCAATTGTGTCTAGGACTGGCTCTTCAACTTATGTAAAGACATATCCATTGATGGTACCTAATTTCTAGGATAGTTTCACTAATGTGTGGAATGAAAGAAATTCTCCTACTTCCTTTAAATCTTCTTTCCAACATAAGGTGGAGGAAGGCTTTGGGATATAGAGGAGAACTGGTTACTTCCTGCAGTCCATGTTAAACATCCTAGGATTTAGAGATGAAAGCAATTTACCATCTCGACTCCCTTCAGTTCAGTGTACATCACTACCCTCACACTTACATTACTATGCCACTGCCATCTGTCATGTCTCATAGGTGCCACATGGTGATATTTGAAGATTTAATAGTATCCTTTACAGGCATTTTTACTTTAGATAAAGTCCAAGGGCATTTTCATCAAAAATACATGAATCCAAATGAATTTCCTCTGCAGAAAAGTCAGTTATTACCTCAGTTAAGTCGTCTGAATCAACCACTTTCTTCTTATTGCAAAGGCAATGAAAGCTATGGATCTGAGACTTTCTAAGGTTATATTGTAAACATTGTATATGGTTATTTCTGCATTCTAAAAATGTAAAACTAAAGCAATAAAATAAATTAAAACTGAACAAATACTCCAGAAAAAACCCCACTGTTATTATTATTATTATTATTATTACATTACTTAATTTGCTTTTTCAGTAGAGAAAACTAAAATTTCCAACTCTGAAAATAGTTTTTAATGTATAGAGTTAATAACAAAAGGCAGCTAAAGAAACCATCACTTGTATATACAACAGACCATGATAGGCTGGTCCCCAAATGAAATTGACTATCAATCTGTGAACACCTAGTAGTCCACATTCACAGAGGTTTATCTAAATTAGCCAGTTGACCTTAGATTTTATAGGGTAGGCTAAAATATCTTACCAATCTATACAGAATGACCATTAATAGAAAATATTATTAATTTGCCTAGGACCTTATTCCAAGAACTTTGTGAGTGATTAGAATCCAGGAATATGAAATATAGTCATGTTTCAGAAGATATAGTTACTCATTCACAGAAAAGCAAGAGACTCTTCAAACTTAAAAAATATTAAAAAAGTCAACATGTATTGTACTATTTTTAGTATAAGCAAGCAAGGAAAAAAAACAACTGGAAGTACAGTTCTTGGGGTCTGTTTTAGCACTACTTAATAATCAAGATGAACTTCCATTTGTTCATGTTACTAAAATAATATTTCCTCTCCTTTTAATCATCCATGTTTATCAATGTTTACTAGCAACCAATTCATTTTATTATGTCAGTCTATTAGGTGTGTGTCATTGGAATAATCTGATCCTGCAAAACAATCACCCCTATTAAACCTGTTCTCTTGCTATCTCCTACAGCTTATCTAGCTCCCAGTCTCTGTGTGCTGTTCTTCCTTCATATCATTATCCAAATTCTACTGCTCCTAAGCAATAGTGTGTATACTAGAATTATATACATATATGTATGACACATAGTCACGCTTTCTCCCAGTCCACACAACATTTAGCATGATCTCTCCTCTTGATTTCCAACCAGTCTTTCTTTTTCCTACAACTATTCTTCCAACTCCTAAGTGACTTCTTATTTCTACCACTGTTTTCCTGTTTGCTTATGTTTCTCACTTGTTGGATGATCAGATAGATAGATAGTTCAGATAGACCTACTCCACTGAAAGGCAGGACAATGAAGGTTCTCCCACTCCGGTTATGACCAACATCTGGTGTACACAGATTATTAATGAACTTAGAGAAATATTTTTGTAAAGCCTATCTACTTAGTCCATTTTAATGATCACATGAAATGAATTGGTTACTATCTATTTGGCTTTGGGGGGATGAAATATGATCATATTTTAAAATAAAGTATTTGATAAACATTTCATGTAAATGTGAATATAGTAGAAATAAAGGGAATACACACAAAGGATGTATACATATTGTGATTAAAGAGATAAAACAAAGTAGAAAATTAAAGCAGTCACCTAGCTAATTCATTATGGCAAGAAACACTAAAACAATTTCTGAGAATTTAAAAGAGATAGGAAGAATTGCTTAAACTATT
Organism: Dromiciops gliroides; assembly: GCF_019393635.1. Taxonomy (NCBI): domain Eukaryota; kingdom Metazoa; phylum Chordata; class Mammalia; order Microbiotheria; family Microbiotheriidae; genus Dromiciops; species Dromiciops gliroides. The sequence goes on from NC_057863.1 coordinate 169,636,976, forward strand.
TTACTTCAGTTCTTCAATTCACCTTGATATGCCAACTAGGACTAGAAGTTAATAAAAGTAGGTTTCATTAAAATGCATAAAAACAAAAACTTAAATATAGTGTCTCTTATTTCCTAGATACTAATATGGCCAAGTTCCAAGCCCTTAACTATTCATCCTCTCTCTTTATTCTGGAAAGATTTCTAACTCAAAAGTAAAACCTAGATTTCTCCCCAGATAAAGGAACCACAAATTTTATTTAGAAATCTAACTCAGTAAAATACTTGGTTGATCATAAACAAAAATTTAACTTTAAGTCCACAGAATAATGAGAAAAAACTGGACCAAAATAGTTAATTCAGTAGTTTAATATCTATGAATGCAAATGGAATATTTTAAAACTGAGTTGATTAATTCTGAAAAAATGTTCCAAAAACCCCCAAAAGCTAACCATATTTAGAGAAACCTAACCCATTAATTCAAAGACTGATTAATGCTATAACATAAATTTTAAAAAACTATATCTAGAGGAATGGATGATATGCATTACACTGACCTTATCAGAGGTCAAAATATTTGTTAACAAAGAGAAAGTCCATGTGCATACTGTTTTCATATGGAGCATAAAATTATAGATTCAGAGATGGAAGAGACCTTAGTAATCTAACCCCCCACATGTTACAAATGTAAGGCAAATCCTAAATACAAAATGAGGTTTTGGTACTCTAAATCTAGCACTGGCCAGTATTTTCAGGAGTTTACTGACATAACCAAAGTAAATCATACTATTGAAATGTGATGACATCTCAAGTGCCATGACTCATATACATAATAATCATGTAATAAATCAAAACTATAATCTGAGACAGTTCCTGAGAAATCTAAAGAGGCACCACAATTCGCTTGTACTTTAAATGCAAAAAGTAAAATCCTACAAAACCTACAAATAATGACCACTGGTAAAGGAATGACTTTGAAAGAACTAACCCAGATATGACACCATGCTCTGGTTAGAATGTAGATATATAACTCAAGTTCATTGACTGCCATATAAATGAAGAGAGAATCACTAGCTACAACAGCTTCATGTTAATTTTAACATCAATAGTCCCTAAATGCATAGTATTTTTCTTCCTGTTGGATAATTGCAGGCATGCAGAAAAGGTTCCAAGCTATGACTTTAAGGAAAAATAGATTAATATAAAATTTTGTATTATAAAAATGCAAAATATACTAAGATAATATCGGCCTGCATAATTTTACAGTTTAGAATGCAATATGATAGCTATGTCATCATGTAGTACTGGTTTGAGGTGTTCTCCCCCTAATAAATTCTCTTATCTAGTATGCACTTTGAATGGTACAGAATCCTATAGGATAGTAATGGTCATATGTTTTGATACTTAATTGAATCCTCATATGCAGCAGAATGAAAACAGTGACAATAATAACATAGATAACAGTTTCTATCAATTCTATATTTATCAATGTATTATTCCATGTATTAAAAAATCATTTTTCATTTTTCTAAGATGGTAGCTACTTTCTTAAGATATAAAAAATGTTCATATGTGTAAACAATGTATTTTGATGGCAAAGCATCTTACAGATAAATGTTTACGACCATGTATCCTTTTTTCTTCTAACTAGGAGTCCTGGTCATCAGTGATTCCCAACCTTGGTTGTCAAAACAAAACATAGAGCACAAATTCATGAAAATTACACAGTGGTAACATGTCACAGCTTGAGGAAATATAAAATAAATAGCTATCATGTGAAATGTCTTTCTTTTCAAATCTAGATTTTAATGTCTTTAAAAAATTGAATATGATGCTATTTGGAGCTTGTATTTTTTGGTAGTTTTAATAAGCCTGGAGTTGGGAAACATAACTAAAATAATGAATATTGATTTTAAATTTATTTATATGATATAACTTATATAAATATGAAATGCCTAATTTTAATATAATATGACTGCATAGTTACATAAAAAGAAAGGAAAACATTCATCCAATCTAATTTGCTTACATGTAATGATGCATATCCTGTACATTCAATTTAATAATAATGTCCCCACAGTTGTAGGCATGTTTTAATGGAATACTTAGAGAAATATCTCCATCAAAATGTTAAAGACTATGTACACTTAAAGTTTGTTTTGTATTGCATATATGTCATACATATTTCTGTACATGTATATGCGTGTATATATACATATGCCTATGTCTATGTATAAATATATCACATATGGTTCTATTTTAAACACCTCAAAGAAACCATTGGTCTACCACAGTGACAGTATTTCAAACATTTAAAACAATTTTAATATTAATAGTTATTAATCAATTTATATTGGAAATATACAAAATTCTTTTATCATGAATAATTGGTGTTTACTAAATTTAACTACAATAAAAATATCCTATCATTGAAAAATACCCCTATAAATATCAAGTCATAACCAAATTGATCTGTCATGTATTGTGTTGTTTATGTCTATGTGTGTATTTAGTGATGGTGATGGTAAAGAAGAACTCTCCATTGCCTTTGTCTACTGTTCAGTTTGAAGGATATTTACAAATGTGCATGTGAATTGCTGTAGTTGCAACTTGCCTATGTATCACTTTTTCCATTCTGAGTTCCCATGACTCCCTCTCATACCATAAGCCAAGGTGTTTTTTGTTTTTTGTTTTTTAAATTCTGAAATAGAACCTGCCATCACAAGTTTTTTTTTTTATTTACAATAGCTCCTTCTCCATAAAATCATATGTGTAAAACATTTCATCTGGTGTAGTGGTGATAAGGCAGTTGAAGAAATGAAAATCATTGTAGAACTTGCCCTATAGTTGCACTGACATGTATAAAGTGAAATGGGGAATTAGTTTAACCCAAAAGAGACATACTTTCATCCAAACAGCCCTCTCAGTCAATGAGTCAACATAAGCCAAGTATTAAATGTGTTTTAAAAAGTTGTAATAATCAGAAAACACAATGAAATATGTCTTTATCCAAGCTACTAAGCTTGGTACATGTTAATGAAAGAGGCATGGATTAAATTATTATGAAAGTATCGTTCATACTTTTTAATACTTAAAATTATCTTAAAAATTGCAATATCTTATTTTGGATTCTCCTTCTCTGTCAGTGCATCATACTTTATACCAATAAATATCACAATATTATAGAAAAAATAATTCAGTGACATCCCCCCCCACCAGAGGTTTCACTATAATTCTCAGAGTTTGAGGAGTATAGGTCCCTCTATTGACCTTAAAAAGGCAACTACTGGGGAAGCCCTGCCTCTGGTTTATTTTGATCACCACAGGCCTCCCACTTTATGAGAACAAGGTCTGCCTCTGATGCTAAAGAACATTAGCCAGAACAAGGTTTGTTTTGGTTTGATCTAGTTACTAAAACAGTAGATAATTAAGACCAAATAAAAAGTGGCTCTTCAATTATATCTTGAAAAGGAACTCTAAAGCCAGTGGTGTTTTCAAAGCACAAATGCAGAGTTTCATATGATACTGCCCTTCTCTGTACTTTCCTAGGTTCTGTGGTGTGTCAGCCTCAGGCAAAGAAGAAGCTAAAGTGCCTATGTAGAATTTAAATTAAAGTGGTATGCTTTCTTTCTTTCTGATGAAAATAGAATTTTAAAAAATATCTTTATATTGTTAATCTGTTCAGATGAGAAGGGTTAGTTTTAGCACATAACAATGAAGCTTACTGAGATTCGGTCACCATTATATCCCTACCAAAGGTCACTGCAGTATCTGTTTATATCCACTGGAGTCCTTGAGCTAGTTTCAGCTTCAGCACCTCGGATAGCGATGCACTTCCCAGATAGGACACACATACAAGCACTATTTTTTCACTTTGAAAAGCTCTGCTGCTTGCCTGTAAACTGAAGATGGATGTGGCCTGACAACCAGCAAATGTTCCAAGACTTCTATTCAGTCGTCGGATGGGGATCTTTAATGGGGCTCAGGAAATACTAATTTATAACATAAAGCAGTTTTCTTATAAAAATTCTAGAGAGCATCCTGATAAGGCAAAGCTGTTATTATCAAAGAATTCTCGAAGAAACCTGGTAAGTTAAAGAGGCTAATTAACCTGTAATTGACAACTCCAGCATTTTATACAATCAGAAATATCCCTGTAAGCGCTGAACGGAATTTGTCTTTCCATCTTAACCAAATATCAACAACCATTGTTCTTATCTCACAAAAAGACCAACTTTAGGATGCCACAACAAACCAGTTTTTCTGGAAACTCATGCCTGAATTCACACAAGCACACACCACTTTACTTCCTATTGTGACTAGTTTTACTCAGTGGCATGTAGTTCCTATCACTTCTTTCCACAATGAAACGGTCAAAGAAAGCAGCAGAGCTGTATGGAGGCAGAAAGGGAACTCTATTATCCTAGAAAACAAGATTTCTCTGTTCTAGAAAAGAATCCTGTTGCATCTGATTACCAGACAACCCCTGTGTCTGGCAGCCTTTCAAGTTAGCATAACCACAGGTAGCATAAACTATGGGAGACGGTAGGGAAAATAAACACAGAAACTCTAACGTGATCGCACATAGAAGAAAAGAAACCATTGCTCCTACCTTACAATCCTTAGGACACGATTTCACCGAGTACTCATCCGACTGTAAATATTTCTTGAGCACAAGCTCAAACTCATCGTATTTCTCCTGAGCGTGGTGGTCGTAGCGTTGGTAAGCCTCAACGCACTGCCTGCAGCTCGTCCTCTTCCTGTCCTCCTGGAGCACCACGTCCAGACTACAGTTCAAAGAGTCCGGATTGGACAACCCAGAGAACAACTCCCAAAATGTATAGGAATTACAAAAGGGAAGGTAGAAATCCTTCAAGTGAGGAGTTTTATGCTTCCCTGTTACCTGCTGCTGGGGTTCCTCTTCTACTACCTGACTCCAGTTCCTCTGGCACACAGAGTCCGCATCCTCAACTATGAAACACTGGCCTGAGGAGGCGGCCTCAGGGTAACACGTCTCCAGGCGCCACAGAGGTTTGGTAGAGTTTCCTAGAAAAATAGCCTTGTTCTGATGATTTTGTCCTCTGCTGCTGTGGCCGCTACTGCTGCTACCTCCGCGGTTGCCGCCGCCGCTGCTGCTCCCGCTGCTGCTGGGAGAGGGGGGGAGGGTGGGTGATGAGGAGGAGGAGAGGAGTCTGTGTGCCTGTACTGTAGGCGAGGACTCCCCCATGCTAGTATATATCGCTGGCCAGGAGGGCTCCTGCTGCCGCTGCTGCTGCTGCTGTTGTTGCTGCTGCTGCTGCCGCTGCTGTTGCTGCTCCTGCTGCCGCTGCTGTTGCTGTTGATGCTGTTGCTGATGATGATGCTCCTTGTCTCGGGTCCTGGTCAGTTTCGCCTCGGCGCAGAACCACAAGTGATCAGAGAGCAGGACTGTGAAAAACAAGAGAGATGCCAGAGACAGTCGCCATTTCTGAGCCCTCTCTGAATCAGTGAACGGTTTCTCGTTCTCCCGGGGTGCTGCAAACCAGATTTTTAAGCCGTCATCATACTGCCGACACATCCAAGCACCCCTGGTCATATTTTGGGAACGCACAGCCCTGGCCGACTCCACCGTGAGGGCTCCTGTGCCAGAGTCACCACAATATGCATTGACTTAAAGGGTTTAATTTTCTTATCCCCTCCTCCCGTCTCTCTCTCTCTCTCTCTCTCTCTCTCTCTCTCTCTCTCTCTCTCTCTCTCTCTCTCTCTCTCTCTCCTTTCTTTTTTCTTTTTCCTACAGAAATGTCAGGTTCTGTAGGTAGATCTGACTTGCATTAAAGCTAATCATCAGTCAGACCCCATCCACTGTAGAGTGGGAAACAATGATGCAGAGAGAGCAGAGAAGAGAGGAGAGAGAGAGAGAGAGAGAGAGAGAGAGAGAGAGAGAGAGAGAGAGAAGGAAGGAGGGATGGTGGTGGTGGTAGTTGGTGGTGGTGAAGGTGGAGGAGGAGGTGGTGGTGGTGGTGTGTGGTGGTGGTGGAGGTGTGGGGTTGGTTAGCTCGTTTCTCCTCTCACCCAGGCATTGTCAGACCGCGGTTCCCCATCGCTCTCTTGAGAAAATCCCGCTATCCCCTGACAGCTGCATGCCGCTTCCCTGCAGCTGATTGAAGGCAAAGAGAGCTTCTCCCCTCCTCCTCCTCTCTTCCTTCTCTTCTTCCTCCTCCTCCTTCTCCTCCTCCTTCTTCTTTTCCTTTTCCTCCTCCTCCTTTTCCTCCTCCTCCTCTTCTTTCTCTCTCCCTTAGTCCAGAGCCTTGGCAGAAGTCGACTGAACCTCTCTCCCTCCCCCCCCACCCCCCACCCGGCGCTCTAACTGGTGAGCTGCTGCTGCAGGTCTTCCTGGTGGCGCCTGCTACTGCTGCTGCTGCTACTGCCGCCGCCGCCGCCGCCTCTGCTGCTGCTGCTGCCGCCGCCGCCGCTGCCCCTGATCCTGCTCTTACTCCTGTTCCTGACGCTGCTGCTTCTGCTGCTGCTGCTGCCGCCGCCGCTGCTGACAACACTTGGTTGCTGCGGTAGCTGCCGCCCGGCGCGTTTCCCCCCGGCACACTGGGCGGAATTGCCTGGATTTTGCCTGCCGATGGCCACAGTCATCTTTGGTCCCTGGACTAAGTTGCCGCCATCTTCGTCCTGAAGAAACACTTTTTTGGGGGGAGCTCAGTCTTTTGCGTCATCTCCTCCCGCGCCGAGATCTCTCTATCCTGGCGCATTGGCATCAGCTCCTGCCCAAGGAGGAGAGGAAAGGAGGAGGGGGAAGAAGAGGTGGGGAAAAGCACTGGGGGAGTAGTGCTTACCCTCATCCCCCCAACTCCCAACCTGGGGTTCCCCTATCTTTTCCTTCCGCTCCTCCTTCCCAGAAGAAATTTAGAATGCAGGATCCATGCATCTTGTAATCATTTTGTTGTCCTGCATCTCCGCCCCCCCCCCAACTCCCGCTCTCTTTTCTGCACCTGAAACAACTCCTAGTCCCAACTAGAAAGGTGTTCTGAAGGTGTGTGAGGGCTGGGGGCGGGGTATAAGTGTAACTTGTTTAAAACATTTCATTAACTAATAGTCCTTGTCGAATTAAAATGAATCCTCGAGTGAACAAGAAAGGAAAGGGAATGAAAGTATAAGAACTACCTGAGGGGCAGAGATAATGTGTAGTCCATCTGAGGTCTCTGGGTATGTATGTGTTTAGGAAGATCAATTTATTAGAGATGCTTTGCTAATAGACATAGCATGTGGATTGTATTTGGTGTACTGAGTATATCCCAAGGGACCAGACTTTATATATGTGCTACCTCTTTTTTTTTTCATATCCGAAAACTGACTTGTCCCGAAAATGGAATATAAAATATTTCAGCATAGGGGTGGGGAAATCACAGTGGCTTCTGCGTTTCCTCCTTCTTCCAGTGAATTTAATTCCCAGAAGTAAGGCTCCTGAAAAATCAGCTGTACCCAACTCTCTGCTTATACTTTTAATTCCTAGCCATCTTGCTAACAGCATATATATATATATATATATATATATATATATATATATATATATATATATATATATATATATATATATATATATATAGTTTCAAAACACTTCTGCAGCAGTCAATTTCTGCTGGATAGCAACTGCTGCAGTTCGATTCTCTGGTGCCCCTTAGTGTTCGCTTCTGGGCAGAAAATGAAATAAACAAAACCCAGAACTGTACTCGGAAAGTCAGCAATCGTTTTTCCCTGTGTGTGTAGGAAGCACGGGAGGTTAGGTCCTTCTGAATAAATGCGTTTTGGTTGATAAGACCCCTTCACATAACAGTGTCTCGCTCTATACACACTCAATGCCTGCATTTCTAACCGTGTTTGTTGTTGTTTTTAAAATTATACTCAAACAGATCTATAACAGTGAATAAATGATAGCTCACTCATACGTTTCTTTTTTTTTCAAAATGGTCGAGGTTCCTTCAAAGCCATCTCTTCTCCCAGCATTTTCCAGCACCATCTAGAAAAAAGTCTGTGTATTCTGGCACTGACTAAAAGCATGCGTTAGTCTAAGTAAGCCTAAATCCACCACTAGCTGAATATTTTCTCCACCCCGAGGCATCCACTGAGGGCTGCTCTTTCTAAAGGGACTCCTTGGTGTTTACAAGCTACTGGCTAAAGAGTTCAACTTAAGTTATCAACTTCTTTTCAGTCTTTTCTAGTTCATAGTACTCTAAAATTGAGTCTCCCCTTATTTGGAGTAAGATTTAGGTGACCTCTATTTTTCTCTACATGTAAGAGTTGACAATATAGTGAACTTCAGGGTATGATATGTTTTACTAAGCTCAAGCAATATAACTTGAGTTTGGTGTTTTTGAATGAAACTGCATACTCCACACTTAATTTTAATGCGTATATTGCTGAAGTACAATTCTCATGGAATATTAGGGAAATATTTCTTGGTTTCTTACTTTAAAGGTAGGTAAAGGAGAAAACTCAGTAAGGCTATGAATTTTAAGAATTCTCCACTTTATCATTTTAAAACCTGCTTTAATGTTTTCTTACACATTTGTGGCATTAAATGAATTTTTTTTATAAAGATCAAAAAGCTTATAGAATTATCCTTGAAACAATCTGACAACTCTGTTTTGTTCCCCAGCCAGTCTGATCACTGAGGATTTCATTTCTTCAGTATGAATTTTAAAACTTTGCCCATATAAGTCAAGTTAGAATTCCATTTTATCATTTCCATAAGCCTCACCTAAGTTAAAGGGATACATTTCTTCATATTAGAAAGAACACACACAGACACACATACACACACACACACACACACACACACACACATGCACGCACACCAACTTTGGATAAGAACCTGTAAGTAAAAACAAGATCATATGAAGTTTGAACACCAGAAAAGTGTTTGTGTTGGGGTGGGGTGGGGGGGTGGGGAGAATCCTTTTTTCTCTGTCATAATTTCCAATTAATCTAATTTCCCTTTCCCTGGCAAACCCAGTATATGATTTATTTTTTTTTCTAGCCTATATTATTTCTCTTTGTTCTGTGATTTTCCCCCTTTACAGCTGTATTTAGTGGGTTAAAATAATATGAATTTTGCTTAATCATCACTTGCTCCTTCTGTCTCTGTCTCTATGTCTCCTATCTCCCTCAGTTTCTGTCTGTTTCTCAGTTCTCTCCTTTCCCCTTCCTTCCTTCTTTCTCTTATCCCCTCCCCCTCCAACCAAAGGTCACTATGGAAGATGAGGCAAATCCAATTGGAAAAGTCATAAGTATGTACTGAGGAAGCTTACACACATACGTACACACACACACACACACACACACACACACACACACACAATCTCCTTGTACTAGCAAAGTAAATGGTTCTCCATACCTCTTAGAACAACTTCTCTTGGAAATACTATTTGAAAGAAAAAAGTTAAAATAGATTAAACCATGTACTCCTTCAAGATAATGGTTGTCATGAGAGGAAGAGATAGTTAGGAAAAAAGCAGGAACATTTCTCATAGTTTTGGCCTTGTAAGACTACAGGATTTGAATCAGAGGGCTTGAAGCAGATTTCCATTTCTGCCAAATACTACCTTGTGACCTTGGACAAGTCACTTACCTCTAAATCTTAGTTCTCTCATCAGCAAAATGAGGGAGTTTCACAAAAACTTCTCAATTCCCTCCCAGTCCCCAAAATCTACTATTCTAATCATTTAACTCTTCTTTGCCATCATTTAGGAATATTTATGTCTATTAGGGATATTGTCCTAACCTTGGGAGCTGCTTGTAGTTTCAGTCTAATTCTTGGTAATAAAGAATAGCAGCAACAGTGAAATCTACAGTACTGGCTAAATGCTTTTTTTTCCAATTAGGGAATCATTCCTTCCCATATTTCTTCATATAAAAATAGTGGAAAAGCTTCTGATATGGAAAAGAAAGGTAATAAGAAAATGGACAAAATTCATTGCACTTAAAGCTTGTAGTTGATATAAAAATTCAGTTTCTATAAATTATATTTGGCTGGTCTTTTCTTCTGTGTAGTTTAGTCTATTTTATTCTCTCATCCCTTCTCCCATTTTCAGTTTTGACTTCATTGCTTTTGAATTATATTTTGTTGATACTGACACTGAAATTCTGCTATCTGCTGAATACTCCTTCTATTGACTGATAAGACACACTACAACTCTAGAAGATGGTTGGCAGTGTTTGGGACCAATGGAATTATGGAGATCACACAGTTTTAAATTTATTTTGCAAAGTAGCTGATGTTTAAATCATATTTGCATAGGGTGATTCCTGGCATCAAGTTCACCATTATGGTGCCTATATTCAATGTATTTAAAACAACTACAGTAATCATAACCTCATCTATGAATCAAAATTCCCTTTGTACTGGGCAGATTTTGTGTGACATGAGGAAAGCCAAAGTAATGTCTATTTAAGTTTTGAAACTTAGGATATTTACACAACACAAAGTTAAGGAGGTATTTTTAAAAGCATCTTGTTAAGCTGATTTATATTAGCAACTTAACCTCAAATTTAAACTTAAAATAGTCTTGTTAACCTGATTGAACCTAGATAATGAGCAATATCGATTCTATTAATCATTTTTTTCAGTTTTCTGCTTTTTAGATTACTATATAGCTTCAATGTTTAACACATAGCTTCAATGACTCATAAACTAAGATTCTTTGGTTTTAAGTGTTCAAAATATTCAGAAAAGATGATATTTCATTTCTAAAATGCCTTGTTTGATGGTATGAGAAACTCAATTGATTTAATAATATATTTCTACTGTGATCTGGCCATAGTCATTAGGATATGCCATGTTTTTCCAGAATACTAAGTTATTGTAGGTGTTTAAAATACGGGGTTTAGAGCTTAGAGTTCATTTCACCCAAACCATTTATAAAGGAGGAGAATTTAAGATACTCACCTAGTGTGACCCAGTAAGTAGTAATAAGGAGCAAAAACAAAATTCAAAACTAGGCTCACCAATTTGAAATCCAGAACTCTTTCCATTAGAAAAGATGCAAAGTCATAATTGTGAACAATGGATTCTGAAATAGGACTTGAGTGAAGGAAATGGACTCCCTTTGACCCAATCTAGTTGATGAAATTACGGAAAGAGGCAGGTAACAGAGAGATAAGGTGTTAATGTCCCAAAAAATAAGTGCAAAGATGAGCCACCCTGGTATCTCTCATGAAGTATGAAGATGTCTTTTTTTTTTCTGATAGAATTAGAGTATCTTTCCTTTGGCTAGACAAAAAAATTGAAATACCCTTGGGGGCCCTTTAAAAGGCAAGTTCACCAGCCATGAACAGTAGACAAGGCAAACTCAAAACTGTTTGGTTAAATGCAACCTTCTGTACTTCTACCAGATTTCAGAGGGCAGAGGGAACCAAACTCAATAAAGATGCTGAGGCTATGGGTTCTGCAACAGCAGAGGCATGCGTTCCTCAGCAACATGTGTTTCCCCTTTGTGTGCCTCAATACCAGCATCCTCTCAATTTATTCCCATTCTTCCCATAATGTGTACGTTTGTGGGATGGGAAGGGAGGCATTGTAGCTATTGTTCTTACTACACTATCTTAATAAATGTTTTTGTTTTGTGCTAATTATGTCTACCAGATTATTATTAAAGCTAAACTAACCAATGGGGGATCATGAACTATAATTTTAGGAGTGCAGATTCACAGAATACCCAGAATGCCTGTAGTGATTATTCTTCTGGGGACTAAATCTGTAAACTAATGAGTGACAAGTTGAGGAGATAGCTTAGAGAATGGGTATTACAAATTTACAAAATGAAGAAGCCATAACTCCAAAATAAGGAGTAAGATGTTAATGATCAGGAAAAAGAAAGTAAGGAATAACCATCTTATAGCATTCAAAATTCAAACCTAGGCATTATGTTTTGAGCATCTCTTATTTTCAAGGGTTTGGCCTTTGAGGCTTAAGGATACAAAGGTGCTTGAGTAATATAAAGAGTATAAAATCTGCCCTCAGAAAATGTGTAATTTAGCGGGACTTAGCCATAGATGTAGGCAGCACAAATCAAATCATGCCATGTAAAATATAAGTGCATAGAGAGAGTCTTATATAATACATTAGTTTATAAAACTAGTATCATCTTTATCTCTTAAAACCAGTATTATTATTTTTTACAGGGCAATGAGGGTTAAGTGACTTGCCCAAGGTCACTCAGCTAGGAAGTGTCAAGTGTCTGAGGCTGGATTTGAACTCAGGTCCTCCTGAATCCAGGACCAGTGCTTTATCCACTGTGCCACCTAGCTGCCCTAAAACCAGTATTATTGATGTCTCTTTTGTAAAATATGATTAATTCTTCATTATTTCACGGAATCTCAGAGCTGGATGGGACAATCTCTTTCAATATACACCTGACCAAAAATCTTCTCACAATATGTGGAAAAGTAGCCACCCAACCTTTTTCCTTGAAGACCTCCAAAGAAGGGGAGAACCTAGTGTCTGCCAGCATAGCCCATTATCCTTTTAGGTAGCTTTAAATATTAAGAAACTTCCTTTTATATCAAGATTCTGAATGAATTACCAATGGTGTGAAGCATTCAGGCCTCTGGTTTCATTTTCTCCTTTTAGTCATTTTAATGTCATCAATATTAAAACCAGAGAGAGAAAGACACAGAAAAGAGGAGGTTTCACAAGTTGGTACAATTGGTATTGGTAAGTATTGCCACTCTAATAGAAGCCTAATCAGGGAAATAGGAAACTAAAATGATTGGTTAGAATTTGCATTTCACTTGTGTGCAGAGAAATGGTTATACAGTTTAAATGTCCTACCTCAGATCTGCTGGAAAATATGACTAATGTGCAGCAGTTTAAGAGCATGGGCATGCTAAGGGAGGTCAGTGAAAACTCTAGCATATGTATTACACTGAATGATCTAGGCAGAATTATGTAAGTTTTATAAGAGAACATTGCAGTAATCATTTACATATACTTCAAAGCTCTGTTCTTACTGTTACTTACTGTTCAGTGTGTCATTTATATTTATTTTATCCTGTAAAAAATTCAAAGTTCAAAACTTATTTGATTATGTTTCTTTTCATGATGATCTATATTTTGTTTCTAACCTAAATGGCTAAATTCAGTCAGGCATTTGGAGGGAAATGACTTTCTCACTGCTATAAAACAGAAAAAGGACAATTATGTTATCCCTCTGAAAAATTTGATTTTATCTATAATATTTAACTTTCGCCTGAAGGAAGGGAAGAAATTGGAAGGGTGAATACCTCAAGTTTCTTTTGGTTGCACTCAGAAGGAATCATTTTTCTGTAATTATTATCATTGGTTTCTTCTTCAAACAAGAAATAAATGTCTTCTATTCTTGAAGATGTACTAATATGCTGAAGTCCTATTAGTGCCTTCATTCTACACAGATCATGCTTACACTCTTGACTAGCACTTTTTTTTTTTTGCAGGGCAATGAGGGTTAATGACTTGCCCAGGTTCACACAGCTAGTAGGTGTCAAGTGTCTAAGGCCATATTTGAACTCAGGTCCTCCTGAATCCAGGGCTGGTGCTTTATCCACTGCATCACCTAGCTGTCCCCTTGACTAGCACTTCTGCAGGAGATCTTTTTAGGAAATAATAATAATATTTAAAGGAAATGGATAAATAAGAAATAAGATTGTTTCACTCAAAAATCAAAATCATACTGTCTTGAAACTTTGTTTAACTTATGTTTTAGTTGTATAATCTGCTCCTTCTTTAAAAAAATAAAAAGTTGAGCTTGGTGGAGAACATGTTTAACTCCAGCTACCAGGAAGAATGAGACTGGTGGATCCTCTTCAGATTTCTAAGCTGTAGTGGAATAAACCATTCAAGTGCCTGCCCAAAGATTAGCAATAATATGGTACACACCTGAGAATGGAGAACACCCAGTTGCTCAATGGAGGACAAATCTGCCCAGATCATAAATAGAGCATGTCAAAGTTCCCAGAGTAGGTCCTGTACTGATCAGAGTGAGACTGTGGGTATCACCTTCACTTCCTACCTAGGCAAGATAGAGAAACCCCATATGAAAAACAAAACAAAACAAAACAAGCAAACAAACAAATCAGTAAGCAAGTATGAGGAGATTTGGAGCATGGCATGTCCTAGTTAATTACAGATTGTGGTTAAATGAGTTATGTTGTATATTGAGTACAGAACTATAAATTTAGATATAGTATAGACAGCATCAACTACATCATCTAGTCTAACATCCTTATTTTTGAAGATGGAGAAATCAGGGCATAGAGAGGTAAATTTGCCTGAAATCACACATGGAGTAAGAGCCAGAACCTGGATTTGAACCTAGAACTTGCTCCATTTCTAGTGCTCTTTCAGTTATGCCATATTAAGTACTAGATTTCAAATAATTAAAAATAAATTAAAAATATAATTTAAATGTGTAATTATTAATTTGATTTTATTCATATTGAATAATTTTGTTATTAAAATATAACAATTAAAATATAATTTTAAAACAATCAAATATGCCTAATCCAGAGCAACAATGATGGATCATGAGGGTGGTGACAGGTGTTGAAACTGTAACATATGAAAAGATCAGTTGAAAGAAAAGAATTCATTTAGCCTGAAAAAGAAGTTTTCAGGCTTCTTCAAGTATCTAAATGGCTAACATATGGAAGAGGGATTAGTCTTATTCTATTTGGATCCAGAAGGCAACTAGGAACAAGGAGTAGAAGTTAGAGAGAAGCAAATTTAGACTTTATATAAGGTAAAGCTTCCTAAAAGTTCTATCTAAAGAAAGAATGCTCTTTGTTTGGAGATAATGGGCTATACCTCATTCACTAATCATCTTCAAGCAAAGACCAGATGACCACTGGTCAGGAGTGTTGAAGAGGCAGTATTTGTTCAGATAAAATTGTATTGTGTGGGTTCTGTACTCCTTTCCAATTCTGAGTTTCTGTGACATAATTAACATATTAATATCTCTTTGATGATTCAGAGTCATCCATGATTTTTGTGTGCTTCAGTTGTGTTTATTATAATAAACTCAACAATCCTCATCTTCTTGCTGCATTTCATACCATTGATAATCTCCTTCCTCTTGATATTTTCACTTTCCTTGGCTTCCTTGACACTACTCTATCCTGGCTCTTTTCCAATTTCTCTATCCATTCCTCCTCCTCTTCCTCCTTCTTCTTCTCCTCCTCTTTATCTTCCATATATAGATATATAGATATACAGATATAGTTATAGAAGGTATAGATATGCCTATATGTCCATCTCTATATAATCTATAGATGTAGCTCTCTCTCTCTCTCTCTCTCTCTCTCTCTCTCTCTCTCTCTCTCTCTATCTATCTATCTATCTATCTATATCTCTCTATATATAATGGAAATCCAAGAAAATTTTCAGAATAACCAATGCCAAAAAAGTTTTATTTTATATTATAATAGAAGGAAAAATGACTGGAGCAATAAGATCTGAGTTCAAATTGGACTTCTGACACTACCTTGTGACCTTGAATATTTAAATGCCATGAACCTCAATTTCCTTAGATATAAAATCAAGTGATAAAACTACATGGTCTCCATGCTCCTTGACAGTTCTAATTCTAATAAACACACACACACATATACACATAAACGTACATATATATGTGTGTATATGTATTGTGATATATGTATGTGCATACATATATGTATACATGTATACACAAGTATGTGTGTACATGTATATATATACACATATATTAAAACATTAAAATATTCAATGTGAAAGTTATTTCTGAAAAAAGGCCTTCCTAGTCCTTCTTAATACTAGTGTCTGCCTTCTGCGATTATATCCAATTTACAGCATACATTATTTATAGATAGTTTTTTATATGATATCTGCTCCATTAGATTGTGCATTGCTTGATAGTAATGACTGTTTTTGCCCTTTTCCAAGGGATTGGAGGGAGGTATCCTTAACACTTATCACAGTGACTGTCACAGGGGCACCAAATGCTTCTTTTCTGTTTCCTTCTTTTCCTTCTTCTCTTTGTCCTTCTTTTCTTCTACTTCATTCTCATCCTCCTATTCTTTGTTATTCTTTTTTCCTTCAAAACCTAAGAGAAAACTATTGGTTTCAAACTTTTTTTTCTGTTCACAAAATTTTATACCTATTACTTCTTAGAGCTTGATAGTAATAGTAATAACAACTCACATCCCTGAAGTGCATTAAAAGCACTATCTTCACACCAATCCAGTGAGCAAAATAATACAAAATTATAATTTTATTTTCACTTAAGTTTCTAAGGCTCAAAAAGATTATATAACTTGCCTAGAGTGACATGGATAGTAAATACAAAAATCAGATTTTGAACTCAGGTCTTTTGACCTTGGGTTTTTGTTTTGTTATGGTTTTTATTACCACACAAAGCCTTAAGCAATCAAAAGAATAATATATTTAATTTGTTTTCCTATTCCTTACTGTCTTGTACAAGGAGAACAAACCTAATAAAAGTTCCAGGAAAGAGCAGGCAATAAACAGGATAGGACACCACTTGCTAGTTTATTTGAGCCCAATTTGGCCGCAGCTATGCATGACTGCTGCTGTGCTGCCATCTGTTGGCTACTACTGTAACTGCAAGAACAAGGCTAGACTTATTAAAATACAATTATGTAGGTTACAGAAGGCTCTTTTGGGTTTACATAATGATAATGTTGATAGAAATAAAAAGAAACCACATTTTCTTACATCCTTGTGTATTTTCATAACCTCTAACAGACACTGTTGTAGACTGAAAAGATATACATGTGTATATATAATGTATGTATGTATATATACATATATATTCATTTTTTATTTTAAAAATCACTTACCATGTTTGGCACCATAAACATCACCCTCTATGGGTTTATAAAAATGTCATTGACTATTATAATGTAAGTCAAGTCTATATGACTAGAGGGGAAAAATTAAATTAAAATTTCCATTGAATTATTTGCATGAGGATATATATGTGCAGATTTTAAAATTTTCTTTTTAACATTAAGAAAAATCTGAAAAAAACCTGAGTTACAAATACTGTCCTTTCCTCCAGCTTTACCAAAACCCATTAAGAAGAAAAGCAATGTGATACCTATTTTTATATGTGCATATTATAGGAGACAGCATGTCATAGTAAAGTCAGAGAGACCTGGGTTCAAATCTTATCTCAGACACTTACAAACTGTTTGTCCCTGGACACATAATCTCACCTCTCTGAAATCTGATTTCTACATAAAGTGGGGATAATAACAACAGTTACTTCCTAGGTTTGTTGTGTCACCAAATGAGATGACACATGTAAAATACATTGCAAACTTGCAAGTATTATATAAAGATTAGTTATCTTATTACATAGATGTGTGAATATTCAGATTCAGAGTTAGTTTATTCCATCCAATACTGTGAATTACAATTCATCCATACCTTCTCATCTTGAATGATTCTTGCCCATGCCCTCCTATAAGTCCTCCACAGAAGACCTACTCATTGTGTTGGATGCCATTTAACTTTTCATGGGTACCAGTACTGTCCTTGAGCTTTCCATATATTAAACTTTGTTCCCCCTACATAATCAGCCTCTCACATTTTCTAATTGTACAATCCCTGAATAATATCCTTTGTCACATTTTTATCACACTTTCATGTATGTATTTGTTGGCAGTGTGCTATAGTGTACACATACTAGAAATCTCTCCATTGCATTTTGGTAGCTCTAATTATTAAGAAGTTGCTCCCGCCATAAATTTTAAATTTGCCTCTTTGGAGCTTCTGCCTAATGCTCCTATTTCTGCTTCCTGGGGCCAAGTAGAATGAGTCTAATCCTTCTTCCATATGATAGTCCTTCAAACTTGAAGATATCTCAGTCTTCTCTTTCTCAGGTAAAATATCCTTAATTCTTTCAACTTATCCTCATGGTTGCCCTTCTCTGGATGCTTCCCAACTTCCCAATATCCTTCCTTTACCATAGTTTGAAGAACTGAACATAGTCCTCTAGGTTTAGCCTGACTAGGGCAGAGTAGAGAAGAGAAGAACTATAACCACCGTATCATTAGCATTGATGCCATTCTTCGAAACCCCAATTTTTTTTTAAATTTTAGTTAACACTACTGACTTATTGAATTTGCAGTCTCTTAAAAGACTCAACTCTTTTTCAGACAAACTGATGTGTAATCATACCTCTCTATTGTGTACCCATGGAGTTGAACCTATGAGTAAAATTTTGTATAATTCCCTGCAGGATTTTATCCTATTATATTCTTACCAAAGGTCTTGCTATCAAGATCTTCTATACCTTGACTATTGGTTTTTTTGTTGTTCCTGTCGTTATTGTATTAGCCATCCCTCCCTGCAAAATCAGGTGGTTATTTGTACAGAGTCAGTCTGAGTGACTCTATTTTAGAATCTTCTTTGAACTATGAGTATATATGCAGCCAGCCTACAAGAGCCCTGAAGATGTGCATATACACTAATCACATCTCCTCACAATTGTATACCAATCAAAATACTTTTGACCTCATGTGGAAATTATTTAATCCTTTCTTTAACAAGCAACAAGCAGTTCAGATTCAGGTCTGCCACACGCAACTCCTCTGCAGCTATACTGTACAAGACTCCTTTTGTGTTATTTCTTAAGTTTGCCTTATTGTACCTGGATTTCTTCTAATACCTCCCCACTTTGTGCTATCTGTAAACTGGAGGAATGGACCACCAATGATTTTTATCTTAATAATTGATTAAAAATATATTAAATAGCATAAAACTAAGAACATATGGTAATTCAGGCGTACTTGAGTGGAGGCTAGGGTTCTTGAAATATTGGCCATCATACAGAAATGTGGTAAATACATACATATATATATATATATATAATATTAAGTAATTTATGTGTTATATATAAAATGCACATATATGTAAATATAATATCATATTGCCAGACTGCTAACATCCAGTATCAAAAATTCTAAAAAAAGAAATCCATTTTTTTTGCTATAATCTCCTATCTTTACACTCTTCTTATTACCTTACATATGGCAAAAAGACTCCACATTCATCATGGTATCTAGTCCCACCTTATCTCTCCCCTATTCTTTGAGTCTGTCTCATTCAGACTGCACTTGGCTATTAATCCAGCCTTGTTTGACTCTAGTTAGGCCCTTCAACAAGGTCTACCCTAGAATCCATTAGCTTTTTAATCTTAAATCATTTTGGTGCTACTAATCCTCAACCTAGAATGACCTCCACTATCATATTTCCATAATTCTGTGCCCAAGATGCTGAATATTTTTCAATCAGGCCTCAAATTTGAAGCTGATTTCATTTGCTGTAAATGTATTTTCCATAGCATCAGCTGGTCTCTCACTGATGCTCAAAAAATCTTTTTATTGTGCTCTTATTCAATATTCACATCATTCCTGATAAGTCTTAGTCTCTCTTGTCAGGTTTTCCAATTTCTCCCTTGCTCACTACAACTACAGCTGATGATCTTAACTCTGACAAGAAGAAATAATATCAGAAAATTTTAGTAAAACACAGAATTGGAAGAGATCTCATTGTCCACCTAATCCAATCTTCGAGGTCATATAGGGACAGTGTGATAGGAAAGATTTGAACTCAAGTCCTTTAACTCTCAAGACAATGTTTTTTATACTACACCATGAAATCATGAGGGAGAATAACTGGAAAAAGATAAATATTATACTTATAACTCATAACACCAGAAGGTTTGGGGGCTAATATGTAAAAAATATAAGCAATAAGCAAAATGAACTTATGATCTTAAAATTCAGATATTGTCTCATAGGTATTTCTAGACCTCAGAAATCATCTAGTTTAATAATACCATTTTGTAGATTAAATAATTGAGTCCTGCGAAGGTGCTATTCACTCAAGGCCACACACTAACAGAGGTGAGATTTTAATCCAGCTCCTCTAAAACAAGAGCCAGTTCTTTTTATACTCTACCAAGAAATTAATTAAAAAATATAACTTAGAAGGGATATAATGAAAATTAATATAAATGAATAAACAACAGCTAACATTTATATAGTACTTACTATATACCAAACTCTGCACTAAGTGTTTTACAATTATTACCTTATTTGATCCTTACAGAAACCCTGGGAGGTAGGTGCTGTTATCCCCATTTTACAGATGAGGAAACTGAGGAAAACAGAGATTAAATTACTTACTCAGGGTCACATAGCTAGGAAATATCTAAGACTCATTTATAATTCAGTCCTCCTGACTCCAGGTCTAGCCCTCTATCCATTGTAGTACCTAGCTGTCCAATATTTAAACTTATGACCTTGTTTATTTGCTAACGGGCAGAGTATGAGCAACAAATAAAGTGTACTTAAAAACTTAATGCAGAAGCAATATGTTCTCATAGATATTCCCAAGATTCCATAGGATAGGTCTCAAAACCAGAATAGGTAAGTGAATATATATATATATATATATATATATATATTTTTTTTTTTTTTTAAAGACAAACCAAGAATAGGTAGACAAGACACTGGAGTAACACTACTCTAGGCTAAGAAAAATTCTATCTCTATGGTGATCCATCTAATGGCAAATAAATTTATATTTGCTCATGAGCATAGAACTTGGGTGAGAACAAAACTTACCTCATAATGTGGATTGATATAACTTGCCACCACTCATTCCATTCAGTTCATTGTGGTACCAATCACACAGCAAAATCATCTCAGAGGAACATCTGGAATGTGGGCAAAAGCTGTAACCTCTTCCTTCCACAATGCCTTATTCTCCCTACTGAGTATTTATATATTGACTAAAGCATTTAATCATTCTGTTCCTGTTTCTTTGTCTATAAAAAAAAAAAAAGAAAGAAGTCCCTCACAGCTCTGAAGTCTTTCTTTCTATGTGGTGATGAGAAAACAACTATCCAGACATAAGCTAAAGATTTTCCTTTGCTAAGCAGTAGAGCATTTGACATCTTCATAGTTTGCCTTTCTGTTCTTGACATCTTGCAGAAGATGGAAGAAGCAATTTGTGTATCTGATTTTTGTGTTATGTTCTGTTGCCCACCCTACAGAACTCCTACCCTGGGACAGTGCAGTCTTTGAAGTAGTTCTAGAATAAATCTAGGAAAAAAAAATCTGATTATTGCTCAGCTCTCCCTATTCTAATGTAGATTGAGTCTAGACTTGGAAATCAAATAAATACAAGGACCCTGTATCCAGGAACAACCAACATTCACTACACGGAAGAAACAAGGGGAGAAAACCCAGGAGTCCAAAAAGCACAGGGGAGCCACAGTACTGCTCACAGAAATATCACAGGTTGGCTCCACTCATTTTCCAAATAGACCCTTTCATTTTCCATCTCTGTATAAAGCGGTTAGATTTAAGAAATCGGTTTCATTTCCTCTGTTTGCTTTCCCTAAATGTTCAAGCTAATGTCCAAGCCCAGGATTAAGTTCTGGTGCAATCAGCCCATACTTCTAGCAGTTCCTCAATTCAATTCAATTAAAAAAAACACATTTATCAAAATACTCACCGAGAAAAGAAAACTATCCTAGGCACCATTGGAGGTACAGATCAGATAGGAAAGAATCCTCGTCCTAAGGTAGCTTGTATTTTAATAGTAGGTAAGAATAGGGGTGGGATATGGCATATGCACAGCTCACTTCAATATAAACCAATACATGACAACAATTGAGAGGCACAAATCAATGTCTAGTGTGATGGGAAAGTTTCCCAAGGCTCTACAGGCTGAAAGCATCTCAGGAAAGTCTCCAATATGTGGACTTTTGCCTTTATATCCAATTGTGCTTTCTTCTGACCTTGTTTTGACCAACCACAATGATCTAGATTTACGAGAACCTTAGAAGCTATTTGGTCTACCTCCCTCATTTTCAGATGGAAAAATAACAATACCTGAGGCCCAGAAAAGTCATGACATCCAATTTTTAAGATTTTAAATATACATACATATATGTATATTTGATATATGCATACATAAATATATATAAATATTTAATATATGTATGTATTTATGTATGTATATGAATATGTATGCACATGTATATATGTATACACACATATATAATTATATATCTTTTCCCCAATTAAACATAAAGAGAATTTTAAATAAACATTTTTTATTTAAAGTTTTGAGTTTCAAATTTTATCCCTCCTTCCCCCCTCCCCTCCCCTCTCCCTAAGATGGTAAGTAATCAGATATAGGTTGTACATGTGCAATTATGTAAAATATTTGTGTTCATTTTGTACAAGAAAACTTGAATAAAAGAAAAAATGAAAGAAAGTGAAAAATAGTATGCTTCAGTCTGTGTTCAATCAACATCAGTTCTTTCTTTGGAGGTGGATAGTATGTTTCATCATTAGTCCTTTGGGATTGTCTTTGTTCATTGAATTGCTGAGAAAAGTTAAATCATTTACAATTCTTCATTGAACAATATTGCTGTCTATGCACAATGTTTTCTTGGTTCTGCTCACTTCACTATTCATCAGTTCATGCAAGTCTTTCCAGGCCTTTCTGAGTTCATCTTGCTTGTCATGTCTTATAGCACAATAATATTTCATCACCATCATATACCACAGCTTGTTTAGCCATTCCCCAATTTATGGGCATTCTTTTTCTTTCTAATTCTTAGCCACCACAAAAATAGCTGCTATAAATCTTTTTGTAGAAATACATATTTTTCTCTTTTGGGGGATGTCTTTGGAAAATAAACCTAGCAGTAGTATTGCTGGTTCAAAGGGTATGCACAGTTTTATAGCCTTTTGTGCATAGTTCCAAATTGCTCACAAGAATGGCTGAATCTTTTCACAAATCTGCCAACAGTGTATTAACATCTCAATTTTTCCACATCCCTTCCAACATCCAATATTTTCCTTTTTTATTATATGTATCACTCTGATAGGTATGAGGTGATACCTCAGAATTGCTTTAATATGCATTTCTCTGACTAATAGTGATCTAGAGCATTTTTTCATATGATTATAGATAGCTTTGATTTCTTTGCATGACATCTATTTTCACACAGATAGTAAACATAAGAGGCAGCATTTGAACCAAAATACAGAGCTGGTGCTTTTCCAAATTGCTAAGAGAACTAAACTTGAAGTGAGACATGGAAAATAGTGAAAAGTGACCATTTCACCTCAGAGCTAATCTAATATTTCTATTTGAAAGATGAATTTTCACTATAACATGAAATTTAAATTAGTGTCTAAGAATTATGGTCTGAATTTCTAATAAAGATCACAGATTTAGAATTAAAAGAGACCTTAGGGATAATTTTGTACACCTCCCACTCCAATTTTATAGATTAAGAAACTGACAAAAGGCAAATAAATGACTTGCCAGGTATAACATAGGAAGTAAGTAATAAAGACCAAGATTGAACTCAGATCCTTGGATTCCTCTGCCTCCAAAGCCAGTGTGCTTTGAACTGTTACCTAGCAATTAAAAAAAACTTTTTTTCTTTTTTAAAATAATAAACATTTTTTATTTATAGTTTCAAATTTTACCCCTCCTTCCCTCTTTCCTCTCCCTTCTCCCTGAGGTGGTAAGCAGTCAAATATAGGTTATGCATGTGGAATTATAAAAACATTAAAATATTAGTTATTTTGCATAAGGAAACCTGAATAAAAGAAAAAATGAAAGAAAGTGAAAAATAAGATGGTTCAGTCTATGTTCAATGTCAGTTCTTTCTTTGCAAATGGATAGTATGCTTCATCTTCAGTTCTTTGGGATTGTCTTGGAACATTGCATTGCTGAGAATAGTTAAGTCATTCACAGTTCTTCATCAAACAATATTGCTATCACTGAACAATGTTGTCTTGGTTCTGCTCACTTCACCATACATCATTTCATACAAGTCTTTCCAGGCCTTTCTGAAATTACCCTGCTTGTCATTTCTTATAGCACAGTAATATTCCATTACTATAACATACCAAAACTTGTTTAGCCATTCCCCAATTTATGGGCATACCACTGATTTCCAATTCTTAGCCACTACAAAAAGAGGTGCTATAAATGCAAAAATCAATCTTTTTTTCAAGAGGAATAGAATGGAAATGGGAGGACAAATCCTGACAATTCAATGAATTGACATCATCAAACATGAATAAATTATTTTCTAAAATTATGGAAGGAATAATGGATATGATTGCTAACTAGTCTTTGAGAAATTATGGAAAATTAGAGAGGTTATGCAGGAAGAGAAATATGAACATAGATTTTGCAAACCACTGGCAAGTTGAATATGATACTGGTAGCAAAACATTAAAAGGATAGTTTGTGAGCCCATGGAAAGGGAAACTGTGATCAATATAAGCCAGCATGGGTTCATTAAGTGCAAGTCATGCCAGACTAACTTCATTTCCTTCTTTGACAGGTTTACTAATCTGATAGATCAGAGAAATGCCATAAATAGAGTACATCTGGATTTTAGCAAAATATGTGACACTGTCCTTGTGGAAGGATTTACAACTATTGGAACTAAATGGAAAAATGTAAAGGTATGTAAGATCAAGCCCCAGCCCATCTATCTGGCAGTGGTGAATGATGAAGAACTGAACAACCTGCTTGCAACTGTCACCACTATGCCCAAAGGGTCATGCTTAACCTTCTCTCTCAGCTCCTGTCCAAGAAAAGCAACTGAAATGAGCAATTCCAGCCAAATACTTTCTGTCCTACAGTAGTATTGAAGGGTAACACAAAAGAGTTCATGTGATTGGTCAGGATGGGGTGGCTTAGTTATTACATTTAGTACTTTATATTATCTGTAATTCTTACTTTGAATCTAGTGTTTTCGCTTCTTCAAATCAAAAAGGTTATATGTGGTAGAGGGAAATAAAATATGATGGAAAGATATATAGAGGGGCAGAAAGTGACAGGAAAAAAAAGTTACTATAAGATAACACAAGGTTGGTAGTAATGATTAATATACTGGATGAAAGAACTGGTATTCAAAATACCTCAGTGCAATCCAGCAAGATTAAATTTAATAGGAATAAAAGCATTCAAGGCCTCAAAAGCACAAGTTTATGGATAGAAAAAACATGTTGAACAATCAATGTGATAAATATTTGGAGTTTTAATATAAGTTCAATAGAAATCAACAATGTGGCATGGCAAGAAAAAAAAGTGATTCAAATTTAGTTTAGTTCTTCAGTAGAATCATGATTTCAGTGATGTAGAGGATCTATCCATTGGTACAGATAACAACCTTTTGATGCTCTCTTGTTTGCTGTGATTCTTATCTTTGAATTTCCACAAATAAGCCAGAAGTTTGGATCTCTGTGGGCTGAGAGAGAGGAAAGGAATGGGTGTGTCCAAGGGCTTCAAAAGAATCCTGCTACTTAAAATTTCCTTAGGGTATTTAGGAGTGTCAAATAGTAGTCTTGGGGTTGTTTTTGCTTGATTTAGTAGTTGAAAGACCAGCCTAAGAATGGTAATTTAGAACTTGTAGAAGGAGTGCTAGTGATTATGCTGAGAGGAGTTTTTGGTTGTGTGCTGCACCAAGATGTGAGAGGGTGAATATAATGTTTTTGGAACAATTTTGTTGAGGTCTTTTCAGTGGCTTTTTGTTGGGTTTTAGGAAAATGAGTTAGTGCATACAAAGTAAGTGATGAGCTTGAATATTTCAGCAATGTATTAAGACTTGGTATGAGAAAGATAATTCATAAGGATAGGGTTGTAATTTGATTGCTAGTTTCCCCTGCTATGCAGAGACCTATTATTCTAGCTGGAACTGTATAGGAGAATTTGAGATATTATGCCCCCAATAGCAAGCATCTAGGAGGTAATGGGATGTTATCTGATGATTATAATGTTGTCAATAATTAACTAAGTAGTTAGTCTCTTAACAGATTGTCCTTAATGACAATGAAACATGCTTGCCAATATCTGATAGAAGTGAACAACTCTATGTGGAATGACATATATTTTTGAACATGGTTTGTTTTATTCAACTATACAGAGTTGTTACAAAGTTTTTTTTTTCTTCCTTTTTTCAATAGAGGGAAAGAAAATACTTGTTAATTTTTTAAATGTTAAAATATTGCATGCATCATATAATTTGGTACTCAGAAATTATATGAGAGGTAAGTAGAACAGATGATATTAATAATAATAATTTTACTATTTAATAATAATTTAGCTGTTGAGACTAAGAAAAGTCAAGGCACCTGCCTATATTTATGTTAGCTAGTGAGTAGCAGAACTTGGGATTTTAAATTTGTGTTCTGATTCCAAATCAAATGTTCTTTCTAGTTTACCCTGGCTGCCTGTTATATGAGTGGGTCATAACTATAGGCATGAATAGAGAGCAGACCTGATGTTTCAGCATACTGTTTCATCAAGGAAACACTGAGTGTTCCTCAAAGAAACAAAGGGGGGACTGTAACAATTGGAGTGATGCCACCTTGCTGGAGAGTTACTGTTGGAAAGCCCTGCCATGACGAGAAGGCATCTGAGGGCAAGCCATGTGGCTTTTCTTTGGTGTTGGTTAGTGACTTTTGCTTGTGGGTACTGTCTATCAAAGCTACCAGCCAATTAGCTTGGAGCTGTGTGTGCCTGTAGATGGGGGATGTTCCCAGTTTCACAGGAGGCTTCTGGTAAGAAGGAGGATGCGTTGGGTCCTTTTTGTTCCTGACCTCACCATGACGGGTTGGATAATGGGGTCTCTTAGAAATAGTTAGATTTTTACCATTCTCTCTGATCCTAATGCTTTTTAATAAATACTTAAACACTTAAATACTCTTGCTAAAGCTTATAATTTATTGGCAACCACTCATAAGATTTTAGATAGTATAGCTAGAATTTTAGTCCCTTATAATACTCTGGCCATACTCTATTCATAC
The DNA here is from genome assembly GCF_019393635.1 of Dromiciops gliroides. Classification (NCBI taxonomy): domain Eukaryota; kingdom Metazoa; phylum Chordata; class Mammalia; order Microbiotheria; family Microbiotheriidae; genus Dromiciops; species Dromiciops gliroides. The sequence continues at coordinate 169,663,840 of NC_057863.1, forward strand.
CAATGGTCATAACAAATTGAGATGATAATTATGGAAAGGATGTAGCAATCTCCTATTTCATCATTCCCCTGATATTAAGATTACCTAAAGTATATAGCATTAACCATAATTTTTAGCTCCGTCTGATTTATTCAAACTATAATCATCCAAAGTTCTTTTTGCACAAACAAATCTAATATAAAATTAGAAAAGAATTAGATAACTCAGAAAAATCTTTTCAGCACATTTCTTTCACAAGGTTCTTATCTATTAGATATATAGGAAAAGAACTGATTTCCATTTGTAAGCCTAAGCAAATACTCACGGATAGATAAATAGCCAAAGCATATTAACAGGAAGTTTTCAAAGGAAGAAATATAAGCTACCAATAACCATAGAAGAAAATGCTCTAATTTTCTAATAATTAAAGAAATGAAAATTAAAGCATTTCTGAAATTTTACCTCACAGTCCATTAGATTGGAAAACATGACAAAAGAGAAAATGGAAAAAACGTTGGAAGGAACATGAGAAAACAGGTATACTTGGGCACCCTTGGTAGAATAGCCATTCTGTAAAGCAAATTGGTATTCCCTAAAAATGCTAAAATATGCATTACTTTTGATCTAGATATACCACTTGTAGGCCTGTATCCCAAGAAACAACATGACAGAGGTTGAGAACCTATAAGTCCAAAAATATTTACCATGGTTCTTGCCATGGTAACCCCAAATCACCAACTGTGGAAATATCCTATCACAGAATGGCTTAAAATATTGTAGCATATAAATATAATGGAATAATATTATGTTATAAGAAATGAGGAATTTAACAGTTTCAAAGGACACTAGGAAGACTTTTGTGAACTATTGCAAAATGAAATGAGCAGAACTAGGGAAATGATTTCTAAAATAATAACAATATGGAGAAAAGCAACTCTGAAAAATGTTAGCATTCAAATCAATGCAGAGATAAACCAAAAGGTCAAAAGAACAGAGAAACCATGGCTACTACTTTATATATCTAGCATACCTTTCCCTTCAGGCCACTAGTTCATCTTCCTACCCAGCTCAGAAAAGTGATCTTTGTAGAGATGGAACTTGGCAACTGCCTCTGCAGGTACTTTACCACTCCCAGAGTCTCAATCACCTCAAAAGACACAGATTCTAAATACCAAAAAATAAAACTTTTCCATCAGTCTTTGGCATGACAAATGGTTTAACATCATAAAAGGCGATGATTTTATTATTGGAAATAACACTAGGCATGAAATCCTTGCTATTGCACCTTAAGGACTGATGGACTTCATCACTCACATTGCAGCTTAACCCTTCTATGTATGTCCTCACCCTCTATTAGAATTCCTTCCTTATTAGAGTTCTTTGACAGCATAGGTTCTTTTCTATTGGCATCACTATCACTTAGCACAATGCTTTGTACATAGGAAATGTCTAATAAATGTCTTTTTTATACATTTATTTATTCAGTACAAATTAACCTCTTCAAGAATGAAGAGTAGGAAAAACTGGGAGCATTATCAGAATGAAAGGTAAATGAGGAAACATTGAAGGAATATAAAAAAATATTTAAATTCATTCTACAATTAGCAAACACAACAAGCTAAAATGGAGTCTCCGACTTTTCTAGTTCCATCTGATTAGAAATCAGATGAAAGAGTAAAGTACAGAACAGTGAACTAATTTATAGCAAACTCTTCTCTGTCTGGAGTTTATATAACCAGAACCCTCCACTAATCAGCACTCCCAAGAAACAGCACTGTTCCAGCCTTTAATGAAAAGAAAAAAAAAAGAAGAGCAGCAGCCAAGCAAAGAACTAGTGAGAGCAGAAGGGGATGTAAACACTAAGAAAAGCCAGGGATTCTTTGGAAATATTAAATACTACTACTGCAATTGAGCAAGGTATCCCAGAAAAATCAGGAAAAGACAAGAATCTCAGATAAGACATGTCACAGAAAAATATAGTAGCCAAAGAAACAGTCCTAGGTTGTCATAGGACCACTATTTTCTTGATGCAATTCTGGTCATAGCTATTTGGATAGACCTGGCTTCATGGATGCAACCTCCCTTCCCCCCATATAACCAGATTGCCTCCAGTTTTCCAGATACAGGCGCTTGGTTTAGGGGAATAAAGGGCTCCAGTTGCCTGGAAATATATTAATGTTATTACATTCAACTGCTTCCTGCATTTAACAGCCTTTCTTTTTATTTACCTACATTGTGTCTAGCTTTCACCTACCAAAAGAGTTTATATTTGGCAGTCAAAGATGTTACCCTATCTCCTGTGAAATTAAATGATGCAAAGTTTTAAACACTGACCTGAAAATGTTTGATTGCTATTTCAACACATAGAAATAATTACATTGATGCCAAAATTGCCATTTTCTGCAAAAAACTGTGCCATGCTGGTGTTAAAAACTAGACAGTCATTATTCATAATAGGTATTGCAATTCCCTCATGAATAGATCGAGAAGTAACTTCCCAAGTCAATTTCAATCTATGATCATTTATTTCAAGTCCATAAGCAAAATTTTCTGCTTATTTACATGTTCCTATCAGCTGTACAATTGTGAAGAACTGTAGGTGACCATAATATTTTTCCCGTTTCTCTAAGACTTGGGGGTCCCTGAGAATGTGCTGGATACTATACGTTTATGACCTACTGAGTGGATGCATTTCCAGATGGAGACAAGGGGCAGGGGTTGTAGCAGGGCAGGGGGGAAGGCCCATAGAAGTTAATTGCCATTACATCTTTGCTTCATATTTTTGCTTTGTTAAGGGATAGTAAATATTTTTAAATGTTTATTAACCACTTAACCTTCATTGCCCCACAAAAAACCAAACCAAAACAAACAAAAAAATGTTTATTAACTTGTGAGTACCTCATTTCAACCCAATGTTGAACTTGAATCAAGAGGACAGTAATCTTTGAGCTATGCCTCCAACCTAAGTGAACTTTACTGTATTTTAAGTCTTCTAATTTTTGCAATACACAATAAAGTCTGTAAGTTAATTTTATCTCTATGAGAAAGTCCCACATACCAAATATCCTGGATGTCTTAGAGTTAAATGAAAAGTCCAAAATATCTTCAAGGAAATATTACTATCAGAATTATTATAGAAGGAAGGTTCTTGGCTGTTGATATTATTTTGAGATTGAATTTAATTCTACCTTAGATAGAAAAAAAACAGGAAACACCTGTCTATTTAGTGCTAATCTCTTCCTTCCTGGGATCTTGTCTGACATAGTTTTAAACCTACTTTGGCAGGGATATTTTATATTTAAGATTTCTTACTCTAGAAGATCTCATTCTATAGTTCTTTTGGAGGAAATGAGTAGTATTATGCTTCATTCTCCATCTCATCTTTCTTTCTTTGAATATTGAGTAATAAAAATTTGAAATAAATGTTCTCTGTGCTGAAGCAATGTTAATTCATGTTTGTCATAGTTTTAACTGTAGGTTCCTTAGGGGATGGAGCCAGCATGACAGTGAAAAGGCAGGAACTCACCTGAACTCTCTCAAATTTCCCTCCAAACAATTTAAAAATAACATCTCAAGCTCTTCCTCCTCCTCCTCCTCCTCCTCCTGCTCCTGCTCCTGCTCCCCTCCTCTCCCCAGTTCCCTTGGAGCAGACCATCCTGGTGCCTCTTTTGTGAAGCAGTAGCTGAGGAGACCCCCGGACTTGCCATGGCCAGTGAAAAGCCAAAGGAAGGAGTCAAGACTGAAAACAATGACAACATTAATTTGAAGGTGGCAGGGCAAGATGGTTCAGTGGTGCAATTTAAGATTAAGAGGCACATACCACTTAGTAAACTGATGAAAGCCTATTGTGAATGACAGGGTTTGTTAATAAGGCATATCAGATTCTGGTTTAATAGGCAATCAATGAAACAGAAACACCTGCACAGTTGGAAATGGAGGATGAAGATACAATTGATATATTCCAGCAGCAGATAGGTGGTGTTTACTGAAAAGAGAACCTGCAACTCTACTCCAGAACTGTGCTCCCAAGGAAAACAATACATCAACAATTAGAAAACCACGATTTGGTTCATCCACATCCTGATTACTGCAGTAAAGTTTTCTCTCTTCTTTGATTCCCTTCCGACATTCCTTTATTGTACATAAAGTAACTAGTATATGTACACAGGCATAATGCATATTTTTAATTAAATAGTCAGTGGTATGTTTTGATCAACATCAAATGGAGATGGAGAGGGGGAAAAACAAACTGGTTCTGTGGAAATATCCCTTTTCTCATTCAACATTTATCTTTATATTACAGTAAGTTATTTTGCTCTCACTGTTTAACAACAACAACAAAAAACTCACAAAATATCCTTGCATACTTTGTTTGATTGGACAATTTCAATGATTTTTTTTATCATTGTAAAACCAAGAATGATACATAGATGTTACATGTAGGGCAATCTCTGCCTCTCACTAGGGATAAATTACTATAAAGAAATTGATCCTAGATAATTTTCCCTTCAAGTCAAACATCTTGTTTAAATAACCTTCTTGTTTTACAATTAAAAAAAAAATAACATCTCAAAATGAATTCTGGAGCAGCAGAACACACAAAAAGATAAGGTGAAACATTGGTGAAACCTAAGACAACCTAGAAGGTCAGTAGGAATATTGGATTCCACGTGGGTGAGACTGGGACAAAATATAACACAGGCAATGCCAGGGAAGGACAGCAGTAGGCCGTGGATACAAATGAAAAGGCAAGGATTTCTGCCTGAGCTCTCAGCCCAGAGATGAAAAGGGGGTCAGAAACTAATGAGAAGGAAATTATAGGGCCATCTTTTCTCTCACTGGGTATGGAACTCTGATGCATTGCCCATACACAGATCCCGGTTACAGTCTCAGGGTGAGGAGAAGTATTAGCACACCAAAACTTGTGGCAGCTGAGAAGCAGGGACCCTGGCCACAGTTCCAAGGCAGAAAAAGGTCTTCTGGTTGTTCACACACAAAGGCACAGGCCAAAACAGTTATAAACATACCTTTGCTTAGATAATACTACCTTGGAAGAAGTCAGACCCCCAGACCTAGATCTGAAAATAGCTGCACAAAAAACCTGAAGCTTGGGACTGTCCTTCCTCCACATGAGGAGTGGAGCTCAATTTTAAAATCAATTTAAAAGGCAAGATATAATATGGGGAAATGAGCCAACAACAGAAAAATAAGTTGACCATAAAAAGTTAGTATGGTGATTGGGAAGATCAAAATCCAAACTCAGAAAAAGACAATGAACTCACAACTACTACATCCAAATCCTCAAAAAAAGAATGTGAATTGGTCTCAGTCTCCCAAAATAAAATTCTGGGAAAGTTCAAAAAGGATTTATAAAACAAATAAAAGAGGAAAAATTGGGAAGACAAATGAGAATGATGCAAGAAAACAATAAAAAATGAGTCAACAGCTTTGTAAAGAAGGCACAAGAAATGCAAAAATAAAAAAAAGAAAAAGAGTAGGTCATCTGGTAAAAGAGACAAAAAATTCAATGAAGAGAAGATTTCCTTGAAAAGCAGAATTGCCCAAAATGAAAAAAAAAATAGATATACAAAAATTTATTAATGAGAATTCCTAAATAGCAGAATTTAACACATGGTTTTCCATACTAAAACTCACTGGAGAAAATAATTCTTTGAAAATTAGAATTTGGCAAGTGAAAGCTAATAACTCTGTGAAACATCAAGAAATGATAAAACAAAATTAAAATATTTTTAAGAACTAGAAGAAAATATGAAATATATTATTAGAAAAACAGCTGACCTTGAAAATAGATCCAGAAGAGAAAGTTTAAGAATTACTGAATTACCTGAAAGACATAATGAAAAGGAGAACCTGGATATCATATTTCAAGAAATTATCACAGAAAATTGCCCTGACATCCTAGAATCAGAGAGTAAAATAGACAATGAAAGAATCTAATGATCACCTCTGGAAAGAGATCCTCAAATTAAAACTCCCAAGGATATTAAAGCCAAATTCCAGAACTTCCAGGTCAAAGTGAAAATATTGCAAACAGCCAGAATTTAAGTATGAAGGAGCTACAGGCAGGATAACACACAATTTAGCAGCTTCCACATTAAAAGACCAGAGGGTTTGCAATGTTATATTACAGAGGGCAAAGGAGCTAGGATTACAATGAAAAATCACCTACCCAGCAAAACTGTGTATAATCCTTCAGGGGGAGAAATGGACATTCAAAGAAATTGGGGACTTTTGAGCATTCTTTTAAAAAAGACCAGAGCTATATAGAAAATCTGACTTGCAAAAAATTTTAAAACAGAGTCAACAGCAGCATAAAAACATGAACTGGAAAGATATCTAAAGGGGTTCAGTATTTATATTCCTACATGGGAAGATGACACATAACTCTGAAGGACTTTATCCCTATTACTACATTTAGAAGGAGTGTATATGGAGGGAAGGGGTGTGAGTTGAACATAATGGAATAATACCTTTAAAAATATTGTTCAATCATGTTCAGTTATGTCTGACTCTTCATGACCCCATTTGAGGTTTTCTTGACAAAGATACTAAAGTGATTTGCCATTTCCTTTTCTAGTTCAGATGAGGAAACTGAGGCAAACAGGGCTAAGTGACTTTCCCTGTGTCACACAGCTGGTAAGTATCTTGGGATCAGATGGGATGATATCTAAAATAAAGGGGGAGAAAAAGATGATTGCATTTGGAGAAAGAGAAAGGGAGAGGTAGAATAAGCTAAATTATCTCACGTAAAAGAAGAGAAAGATGGGGGAGGTAGAGAGGGATACTTGAATCTTACTCAACTCAGAATTTGCTCAGAGGGAATAACATACACACTTAATTAGGCATAGAAATCTATATTATCCTACGGGAAAGTAGGATTAAAAGTTGATAAAAGAAGGAGGAAACTGAAAGAATGGAGAATAGATTGAGGGAAATGGTAGTCAGACCCAACACTGTTGAAGATGGAGGGTGAAAGGAGATAGTGTAGAATAAACAGGAGGGAAAAAATAGGATGGAGAGAAATATTAAATAGGAAAAAAAAATTTATATCTGTAAACATTATAGAGAGTTACTTTTTCCTACTTTGTTGTTCCCTCATATGCTTTATAATGTTTCAAAGATCAAAATATAGAACTCAAATTGCTCAAAGTTAGATTATCCTTTCTGTTTTCTTGGTTAGCTAATACTGAACATATATGCTACTCTACTGAGGTTCATCTTTCACTTATCTTAAACCTTTAATGAGACCTCTTTGTAGTGAGTGGCATTCATATTTTCCATCATACAGGCTTAAAACCTTGTATTCATCTGTTTCACATCTATACCTCACACTCCATACTGCCAAAGCTTGGTGATTCTCACTTTCATATTTCAGTATTTTAAAGGATCTGTGATTTCACCTATATGTATACTTCCTTCAATTACTGAGATCTCAACTCCTCAAATTTCTTTTTAGACAATATAGATAAACTGGAAATTTGGGATATTACATTAACCAATGGCCAAATTATTACCAATTTTAACAAATGACAAAGCATTTAATAAACACGTACAGTACTATGTGCAAAATACTGTGCTAAGTCTCTATCATCTTAGTTTGGACTTTTTTGGGGGAAAGGTTGGAAACTTAGTCCATATAATCAAAGCCTTTTCCAACATGAAAGAATCTTTCAGATGCTTAATTCTTTGGATGCAATCTATGAAACAAAGAAACAAAAAAGCACTTAGTCCTGTTTATGGCTCTTTCACTTCTGCAATGATGATCATGAAGTGACAGAAAGGGGAGCTAATAATAAAACAGTTTTATGAATATCTATAATATTAACTTTACTTTGCATACTCTAAACATAAAGTCCTTGACCAATGACTAATGAGTAAACATAGTAATAGAGCAACTGAATCTTGGGACTATTAGCCATCTCATTATAAATGACACTAGAAGATAAAAGGAAAAATGCAGCTATTTAGGGATGGGCCATACTTCCTTTTGAATACACAAATAAAGGAATTGAAAGAATTGGTCTTATTATGAATCTAAAAGCAATAAGAAATTTCATTTCATGGGGCAATTTGGTCATTTTTTCCTTAAAGTACTGGTGACAACCATAATGAAAATGAACACCATAAAGGTAAAAGAGTTAATGCATAAACATCTATTGAAGAGTATAAGAAAATACAGAAATACTATGAAGAATTTGTAAAGTCCCTCCACATTAAATCAACACCTACTTTAATCATCAATGACTTTAATGATCAATGTAGGTAAGGGGAAAGATGGTGATAATATTGGAAAATATACCTCAGTATTAGGAACAAAAGAAGACAAGGAATAAGACTGTATAGGATGTGGACTGGTATGCCTGACCAATGCATATCTATATACTGCTTTATGAATTAAACCTAAATTTTTAGAGGAAAGCTCAAAACCAACACAAAATTTGAAAAAATAAGATATGTGGAGATATGGCAAGAAATGAAATATACTCCATCTTGACTTATTTATGTAAGCTATTAATAATGAAAAGTGAGAAATGGATAAAAGAATAGATAATAATGAGAGCTGTTAATATTTTCTATGAAAGACTAAGAGAGCCTTGAAATCATTTCAGGCAGAAAATATTTCATGGTTTTGCCAAAAATAGTAATATGGCATCTAGGGGCAAAGTATGATTTTTTTTTTAATTTGCAAAACTTTATGAAAGAGGATGATGGAAGTTTATGGGCAATATATAGTCTCATAAAATAGTGAAAATTGGTGGAGTTAAAAGAGATTGTGAAAAGCTTAACATATTAATGTTTAAATGTTTTCATTAGAAAGTATTCTGTGAAGATGGTGGGATAAGATAGGAAATTATCTGATCCTTCTAAATTCCTCCAGAAATAATTTTAAATAATACTTCAAAGTGAAGTTTAGAATGGTAGAAACAATTAAAAGTTGGAATAAAGAAGCTATGCAACTTAAGACAACTTAGGAGGCAGTTAGGAAAGAACTGACTTCTGCATTGGTGGTCTGTCCTGACTAAAGTACATATACCTCCTGGCACATACCAGCAAATCAATAAACATCAAGCCCTGGGAGCAACTGTCTTGATAAAGCCTCATCTTCAGGAACACTCACCTCACAGATAGTGTGGGACTCAGGTAACTGATCCGGAGAAGATTGCAGAGCCCTCTGGTGGTACTACATGAATACCAAGGTCGACTGACCAGAGACCGTCCCAATTCACATTGGTGAGTTCAGTCAGTGGAGGGGAAGGAGCCCTGAGTTGTCTGTGGTCACTCAGAGGAGAGTGGAATCCCTAGTTTTAGTTCCAGGACAGAGGGGGTGAGCAGAAGCTTGAAGTTGCTGGAAGTAAGAGTGATTGTGATAATTACCTTGCCAGTGGACTTGAGCCATTGCTCAAGCCTAAGAAACAGTGACCACACCTGGCCTAATATTATAGAATATTGAAAGAACCAAGAGGTCAAAGCCCTAAGTTAGAGCTCAGGCAACAGCAGCAGGGAAAACATGAAACCTGATACATTATACACCACACCTCAAGATGAAAGCCTGAATCCAGCATGAAGTTAACAGTAAAAAAAAATAGGTTGCTTAGGGGCATCTAGGTGATGTAGTGGATAGAGCACCAGCCCTGGATTCAGGAGGACCTGAGTTCAAAAATAGCCTCAGACCCTCGACACTTACTAGCTGTGTGACCCTGGGCAAGTCACAAACCCAACTGCCTCACCAAAAAAAAAAGAAATAAGCTGCTTAAAAATGAGTAAGCAAAAGCAAATAACCCAACCATAGATAGCTACTGTAGTGACAGAGAAGATCAGGACTCAAACTCAGAAGATAGTGAAGTTAAAACAGCTACTTACACTTCAAAGATAAAATGTAAAATGATCACTAGGTCACACAGAGTTCTTGGAAGAGCTTAAAAAGGATTTTGAAAATAAAATAAGAGAGATTGAAAATAATTAGGAATAAAAATAAGAATGATGCAAGAAAATCAAGATTATAAAAAGAAATTAAAAAACATATGAAAGAAAAGAAGTCATTAAAAATTAGAATTTGACAAGGGGAAATGAATGATTTCATGAGGCACCAAGAAAAAATAAAGCAAAAAAAGAATGAAAAATAGAAGAGAATATGAAAATCTCATTGCAAAAACTAGTGACTGATCTGAAAAACAGATTGAGGAGGGACAATAAAAGAATTATTGGACTACTGAAAATTGTGAGCAAATAAAGAGCCTAGACACCCTACTTTAAAAATTTTTTAAGGAAAATTGCCCTGAACCTTTACAAATAAAAGGTAAGTTGCAAATTGAAAAAAAATCCACCAATCACCATGTGAAAGAGATGCTAAGAAGAAAACTCACAGAAACAATATAGCTAACTTTCTTTTTTGTGTTTTTTGTTTTTAATTTTTTTTTTGCAGGGCAATGAGGGTTAAGTGACTTGCCCAGGGTCACACAGCTAGTTAAGTGTCAAGTGTCTGAGGCTGGATTTGAACTCAGGTACTCCTGAATCCAAGGCCAGTGCTTTATCCACTGCGTCACCTAGATGCCCCCTATAGCTAACTTTCAAAGTTCTCAGGTCAAAGAGAAAATACTACAACTAGAAGGAAAAAGATAGATTTTTTTTGAGCTATGGTCACTATAACACCAGATTTAGTAGCTTCTATATTAAAAGACAGGGCATATTATATGGTATTCTGATTAACAGACAAGTTGAGTTTGCAACCAAGAATAACTTAACATGAAAAGCTGAGTGCGATCCCATAAGAAAAAAGGAGTATATTTAATGAATTAGTGGACTTTTAGGTATTCTTGAGAAAAAGACCAGAACTGAACAAAAATTGACCGACATGAATCAGAAAGAACATAAGGAGATAAATATGAAAGACCAGTTAAGAGGGATTTAATAGGACTAAACTCTAGAGTACTTATTCAGGAAAACTATAACTCCTTAGAATGTTAACATTACTAGGCTAGTTTGAAAGAGTATACATAGATAGAAGGTTTGGGGTTGCAGTGATTATGATGGGATTATCCTAAAAAAATAAAATTGGGAAAGTAGAAGTAAAATAGAACAATTATCTCATACAAATGAGGCATGAACAGTTACAGTCGAAGGTAGGAGGGTGTATAGGTCTGGTTGTGATAAAACCTTATTCTCATCAGAATTGAGTTAAAGAGAAATAACATACATATGGGGGTAATAAAAGTCCTCTTAATTTATAGAGGAATAGGAAGGTGAGGGGATAGAATAAGGTAGGAACTCTTAAAACAGATACAAATTAGGGATACTTTTGTCAGAAGTAAATTAAGGGGCAGAGCCAAGATGGCAGAGAGGAAGCAGCAAGCTGCCTGAGCTCTCCTTCTGTTCCCTCAAAAAGAACATTAAATGAAGCCTCTGGACAGATTCTGAAACTACAGAAACTGTAAAGAGACAGAGAGACACAGTCTTCCAACCAGAGATAATGTAGAAGACTTCAGGAAAAGGTTAGTCTTGCTCCGGCAAAAGGGAGGCCCAGCGCAGGGCAGCAGCCCAGGGCCAAGGGGGTCGGGGCAAGTCAGCAGGAGCTGCAGGCCACAGCTGAACAACTGAGGCCCCTGGAACCTGGATCAAAAATCTGGTGGCCAAGAAGGACAGTGGAAAAACCTACCTGGACCGGCCGGGAGGGTGGGCTGTCGGTCGACGAACGGGACAGGCGGGATCGAGCGCCAGGCCGAGCACACCCAGACAGGAAGTGCAGGGGGTCGAACTGCACATACTATAAAGGCCTCAGAGTAAAAAGCTGGTTACACAGCACCTATACACCTTCACAAAAAGCCCAAAACAAGGACCCTGGTGCCCCCAGAGCAGAACTCAACTTAAAAAATAAGTAAACAAGCTGCAATAATGAGTAAGAAGTAAAAAAGAGCCCTCTCCATTGAGAACTTCTGTATCAATAGGGAAGAAGCCAACACAAACTCAGATGAGGACAATAGCCTCAAATTGCCTACATGTGAAGCCTCACAAGGGAAGGTGAATTGGTCTCAAGAACAAAAAGCCTTCCTGGAAGGGCTCAAAAAGGATTTTAAAAATCAATTGAGAGAGGTAGAAGAAAAAATGGGGAGAGAAATGAAAGCAAAACAAGAAAACTATGAAAAAAGAATCAGCAGCTTGGAAAAAGAAGCACATAATTTCACTGAAGAAAACAATGCCTTAAAAAATTCATCTGGCCAAATGGAAAAAAAGGTGCATAATCTCATTGAAGAAAACACTGCCTTAAAAAATTCACTTGGCCAAATGGAAAAAAGGTGCATAATCTCACTGAAGAAAACAATGCCTTAGGGGCAGCTAGATGGTGCAGTGGTTAAAGCACCAGCCCTGGATTCAGGAGTACCTGAGTTCAAATCCGGCCTCAGACACTTGACACTTACTAGCTGTGTGACCATGGGCAAGTCACTTAACCCCCATTGCCTAAAAAAAAAAAAAAAAAAAAAAAAAGAAGACAATGCCTTAAAAATTAAAATGGGACAGTTGCAAGATAAGGAATCCATGAGACACCAGGAATCAGTCAAGCAGAATCAAAAGAATGGAAAAATAGAAAAAAATGTGAAATACATCATTGGAAAGACAAATGATCTGGAAAACAGATCCACGAAAGACAATTTGAGAATCATTGGACTGCCTGAAAGCCATGACCAGAAAAAGAATCTAGACACCATATTCCAGGAAATTATTAAGGAGAACTGCCCTGATACCATAGAATCAGAGGATAAAATTATCATTGAAAGAATCCACCGATCACCTCCTGAAAGAGACCCCAAAAGGAAAACTCCAAGGAATATTGTAGCCAAATTCCAGAATTATCAGGTGAAGGAGAAAATACTCCAAGCAGCCAGAAAGAAGCAATTTAAATATCAGGGAGCCACAGTCAGGATTGCTCAGGACCTGGCAGCCTCAACATTAAAGGACCACAAGGCTTAGAATATGATATTCTGGAAGGCAAAGGAGCTTGGATTGCAGCCAAGAATCTATTACCCAGCAAAAATGTGCATTCTCTTTCAGGGGAAAAGATGAACATTTAATGACATTGGGGACTTTCAATTTTTCCTGGTGAAAAGACCAGAACTGAATAGAAAATTCGATCTTAACATACAAGACTCAAGAGAAGTTTAAAAAGGTAAACAGAGGGGGAAAAAAAAAGGTTACGCAATTAGGTTAAACTGTTTATATCTCTACATGGGAAGATAATACTCATAACTCTTAAGAATTGTAAATCTATTTGGGCAGAGAGAAGGAGTTTACACAAAGGGTATAAATACAAATTGTCTTTGATGTGATGATACAAAAAAATATTAAGGGGTTAAAAAGGGAGTCAATGTGGAGGAGAGGAAAGGGGAGGTGGAATGGGATGAATTATATCATATGAAGAGGTGAAAAAAACCCTATTACAATAGAGGGAAAGAAAGGAGGGGTGAACATTGTTTCAACCCTACACTCATTAGATTTGATTCAAAGAGGGAATAACATATATGTTCATTGGAATAAAGAAGCTTAGCTCATTCTTTAGGGAAGCAAAAGGGGAAGGGAAAGGGGGACTGATAGAAGGGAGGACAAAAGCAAGGGAGAAAAGGGTAAAGAAAAGAGAGCGGGGGTGATAAAAAAAGGAGGGCAGATTGGGGGAGGCAGTGGTAAGAAAAACATCAGTGAGGAGGAATAGGTTGAAAGAAGGGGGGAAAAGTACAAAGGGGTTAGTAGAATGGAAGGGAATAGACGGTCAGTAATAATAACTGTGAATGTGAATGGGATGAACTCTGCTATAAAATGGAAGCAAATTGCAGAGTGGATTAAAAACCAGAACCCTACAATATGCTGTTTACAAGAAACACATTTGAAGCAGAGAGATACACACAGAGTAAAGGTAAAAGGCTGGAGCAGAATATATTATGCCTCAGCTAAAGTAAAAAAGGCAGGGGTAGCAATCCTTATCTCAGACAAAGCACAGGCAAAAATAGATCTCATTAAAAGAGATAAGGAAAGAAATTACATCTTGCTTAAAGGTACTATAGATAATGAAGTAATATCAATATTAAATATGTATGTGCCAAGTGGTATAGCATCCAAGTTCTTAGAGGAGAAGTTAAATAAGTTACAAGAGGAATTAGACAGTAATACTATACTAGTGGGGGATCTGAATCTCCCCCTCTCAGAAGTAGATAAATCTAGCCAAAAAATAAATAAGAAAGAAGTGAAAGAGGTGAATAGATTACTAGAAAAGTTAGACATGATAGATGTCTGGAGAAAATTGAATGGGGATAGAAAGGAATATACCTTTTTCTCAGCAGTACATGGCACACTTTCAGAAACTGACCATGTATTAGGGCACAAAAACATCATAGTCAAATGTACAAAGGCAGAAATAGTAAATGCATCCTTCTCAGATCATGATGCAATAAAAATTACATGTAAGAAAGAGCCAGGGAAAAGTAGAATGAAAATCAATTGGAAACTAAATAATATCATTCTAAAGAATGAATGGGCCAAACAGCAAATCATAGAAACAATCAATAACTATATCCAAGAGAATGACAATAATGAGACAACATACCAAATCTATGGGATGCAGCCAAAGCAGTGCTTAGGGGAAAATTTATAGCTCTAAATGCTCACATGAATATAAAAGAGAAAGAGGAGATTAATGAATTGGGCACGCAACTTAAAAAGCTAGAAAAAGAACAAATTAGAAATCCCCAATTAGATACTAAACTAGAAATCCTGAAAATTAAAGGAGAAATTAATAAGATTGAAAGCAAAAAAACTATAGAATTAATAAAACTAAGAGCTTGGTTTATTAAAAAACCAATAAAATAGATAAAATATTGGTTAATTTGATTAAAAAAAGAAAGAAGAAAACCAAATTACCCAGTATCAAAAATGAAAAGGGTGATGTTACCACCAATGAAGTGGAAATTAAATCAATAATTAGGAATTATTTCGCCGAACTGTATGCCAATAAATTTGACAATCTAAATGAAATGGGTGAATATTTACAAAAATACAAACTGCCCAGGTTAAGTGAAGAGGAAATAAAATCCTTAAATAAACCCATATTAGAAAAAGAAATTGAACAAGCCATTAATGAACTCCCTAAGAAAAAATCCCCAGGGCCAGACGAGTTTACAGGTCAATTTTACCAAACATTTAAAGAACAATTAATTCCAATATTAAACAAATTATTTGGAAAAATAGGTGAAGAAGGAGTCCTACCAAATTTGTTTTATGACACAAATATGGTGGTGATACCAAAACCAGGCAAAACAAAAACAGAGAAAGAAAATTATAGACCAATTTCCCTAATGAAGATTAATGCTAAAATCTTAAATAAGATATTAGCAAGAAGATAACAGCAAGTGATCACCAGGATAATACACTATGACCAGGTAGGATTTATACCAGGAATGCAGGGCTGGTTCAACATTAGGAAAACTATTAACATAATCAACCACATCAATAAGAAAACCAACCAAAATCATATGATTATCTCAATAGATGCAGAGAAAGCTTTTGACAAAGTACAACACCCATTCCTAATAAAAACACTAGAGAGTTTAGGAATAGGTGGAGCTTTCCTTAAAATAATAAACCGTATCTACCTGAAGCCATCAGGAAGTATTATATGCAAGGGAGATAAATTAGAGGCCTTCCCAATAAGATCAGGGGTGAAACAGGGATGTCCATTATCACCCCTATTATTTAATATTGTACTAGAAATGTTAGCTTTAGCAATCAGAGAAGAAAAAGGAATTAAAGGAATTAGAATAGACAAGGAGGAAACAAAACTATCACTCTTTGCAGATGATATGATGGCATACTTAAAGAATCCTAGAGAATCAACTCAAAAATTACTTGAAACAATTAACAACTTTAGCAAAGTAGCAGGATATAAAATAAATCTACATAAATCATCAGCATTTCTATACATGATCAACAAAGTCCAGCAGCAAGAGATAGAAAGAGAAATTCCATTTAAAGTAATGGTGGATAATATAAAATACTTGGGAGTCTACTTGCCAAGACAAACCCAGGAACTCTATGAACACAACTACCAAACACTCTTCACACAAATCAAATCAGATCTAAATAATTGGAAAGATATCAATTGCTCATGGATAGGCAGAGCTAATATAGTAAAAATGACAATACTGCCTAAATTAATTTACTTATTCAGTGCCATACCAATCAGACTAAAAATTATTTTATAGACCTAGAAAAAATAATAACAAAATTCATTTGGAAAAAAAAATTAAAAAATATCCAGGGAAATAATGAAAAAAAATTCACAGGACGGTGGGTTAGTGGTACCAAACCTGGAGCTTTACTATAAAGCGGCAGTCATCAAAACTATCTGGTACTGGCTAAAAAATAGAGTGGTAGATCAATGGAATAGGCTTGGCACAGGAAATGCAGTAGTAAATGACACTAGTAATGTAGTGTTTGATAAACCCAAAGACTCCAGCTTCTGGGATAGGAACTCAGTATTTGACAATAACTGCTAGGAAAACTGGAAGACAATATGGCAGAAATTAGGCTTAGACCAACATCTTACACCTTATACTAAAATAAGGTTAAAATGGATACATGATTTAGACATAAGAGGTGATACCATAGGTAAATTAAGAGAAAAAGGATTAGTCTACCTATCAGATCTTTGGAAAGGAAAACAGTTTATGACCAAACAAGAGATAGAGTATATTATAAAATGCAAAATGGATGATTTTGATTACATTAAATTAAAAAAAAATTGTACAAACAGAAGCAATGCATCCAAAATTAGAAGGGAGACAGAAAACTGGGAAACAAT
This sequence comes from Dromiciops gliroides, assembly GCF_019393635.1. Classification (NCBI taxonomy): domain Eukaryota; kingdom Metazoa; phylum Chordata; class Mammalia; order Microbiotheria; family Microbiotheriidae; genus Dromiciops; species Dromiciops gliroides. The sequence continues at coordinate 169,680,680 of NC_057863.1, forward strand.
TTTTGTAGCCAGTACTTCTGATAAAGGCCACATCTCTAAAATATATAGGGAACTAACTCAAATTTATAAGAATCCAGTTCATTCCCCAATTGAGAAATGGTCAAAGGATATGAACAGGCAGTTTTCTGATGGAGAAACCAAAGCTATCTATTCCCATATGAAAAAATGCTCTAAATCTCTAATGATTAGAGAGATGCAAATTAAAACAACTTTGAGGTACCACCTGACACCTATTAGATTGGCTAAAATGACAAAAAAGGAAAATAATAAATGTTGGAGAAGCTGTGGGAAAATTGGAACACTAATGAATTGTCGGTGGAGCAGTGAACTGATCCAACCATTCTGGAGAGCAGTTTGGAATTATGCCCAAAGGGCGATAAAGCTGTCCATACCTTTTGACTCAGCAATACCACTTTTGGGTCTTTTTCCCAAAGAAATCATGGAAAGGAGAAAGGGACCCAAATGTACAAAAATATTTATAGCTGCTCTTTATGTGGTGGCAAGGAATTAGAAGTTGAGGGGATGCCCATCAATTGGAGAATGGCTGGACAAGTTGTGGTATATGAATACAATGGAATACTATTGTGCTGTAAGAAATGATGAGCAGGAGGAGTTCAGAGAAACCTGGAGGGTCTTACGTGGGCTGATGATGAGTGAGATGAGCAGAACCAGAAGAACATTGTACACAGTATCATCAACATTGAGTGTTGACCTACTGTGATGGACTATATTCTTCTCACCAATGCAATGGTACAGAAGAGTTCCAGGGAACTCATGATAGAAGGGGATCTCCAAATCCAAGAAAAAAAAAAAAGAAAGAAAGAACTGTGGAGTATAGATGCTGAATGAACCATACTATTTCTTTTGGTTTTGGTGCTGTTCTTTTTTCTATTTTGAGGTTTTTCATCATTGCTCTGATTTTTCTCTTATAACATGACTAATGCAGAAATAGGATTAATGTTATTATGTGTATATATATATATATATATATATATATATATATATATATAAAACCTATATCAGATTACCTGCTGTCTAGGGGAGGTGGGAGGGAGGGAGAAAAATCTGAAATTGGAAAGCCTGTATAAACAAAAGTTGAGAACTATATTTGCATGTAATGGGAAAAAAAATAAAATACTTTATTAATTAAAAAATTAAAAAAGAAAAAAAGAAGTAAATTAAGGGTCTGAGAAAAGATAAAGTAAGTAAACAGAAGAGAAGCATAAACAGAGAGGAAAAATGGGATGGATGGAAATACACAACTGGTAATTATAACTTTGAATGTGAATAAAATGAACTCATCCATAAAATGGAAATAGATCACAGAATGATCAAAAACCAAAATCCAACAATATGTTCTTTACAAGAAACACATTTAAAAATGAGAGACACACATATAGTAAAAGGATTGGAGTAGAATGTATTGTGCTTCATCTGATGCAATAAAAGCAGTGGTGGAGATAATGATCTCAGAAAAAGTTAAAGGTAAAATAGATTTAACTAAAAGAGGTAAACAGGGAAACTACATAATGTTAAAAAGGTGCCATGAATAATGAAGTTATATCAATACTAAACCAATATGGAGCAAATGCTATAGCATCCAAATTTTTGAAGGAAAAGATAAAGGAACTGCAGGTAGAAATAGAAAAACTTTAATAATAGGAGACTTCAACCTTCCTTTTCAGAAGTAGAGAAATCTAACCAAAAAATAAATTAGAAAGAAGTCAAGGAGATGAATAGAATCTTAGATAAGCTAGATATGATATCTATCTAGAGAATTGAATGAGACTAGAAAGAAATATATATTTTTCTCAAAAATACATGGTGTCTTAATAAAAATTTACCCTATGTTAGGGCATTAAAACTTTATAGTTGGGGGCAGCTAGGTGGCGCAGTGGATAGAGCACCGGCCCTGGAGTCGGGAGGACCTGAGTTCAGATCTGGCCTCAGACACTTAACACTTACTAGCTGTGTGACCCTGGGCAAGTCACTTAACCCCAATTGCCTCACTAAAAAAAAAAAAACAACAAAAAAAAAACAAACAAAAAAAACTTTATAGTTGAATACAGAAAAGTAGAAACATTAAATGCATTATTTTCAGATCATGGCACAACAAAAATTATATTTAATAAGTGACCATAGAAACAGATTAAAAATTAACTGGAAACTAAATAACTTAAATTAAAGAATCAATAGAATAAAGAACAAGTCATAGAAACAATAAATAATTTTATTAAAGGGAATAATAATAATGAAACAATAAAGCAAAACCTATGAGATGAAGCAAAAGTGGTAATCAGAGAAAAATTTATATCTCTAAAACCTTACATCTATAAAACAGGGAAAGAGCAGATCAATGAATTATATATGCAGTTAAAAAAACTAGAAAAAGGAAAAAATAAATTGCAATTAAATACTAAATTGGACATCTTAAAAATTAAAGGTGAGATTAATAAAATGTAAGAAAACACTTTATTAATAAGCAAAACTAACAGTTGGTTTTATGAAAAAATGATAAAATATAAAAAACATTGGTAAGTATAATATTTTTAAAAAGAGAGAAGAAAACCAAATCATTAGCATCAAAAAATGAAAGGGGTAAATATATCAATGTGGAAGATGAAATCAAAGCATTTAATAGGAATTATTTTGCCCAATTATGTACCAATATATTTAAGAAAAGTGGAAGAATGCCTTTTAAAAACTGCCTAGATTAACAGAAGAGAATATAGGATTTATAAATAAATGCATTTTAGGGGAAAATTTATTAGGCTATAAACAATATTCCTAAGAAAAAAGGATCAGCACCAAGTGGATTCATAAGTGAATTCTATGAAACATTTAAAGAGTAAGTCATTAAAATACTAAATAAAGTATTTGGAATAATAGTCAAAGAATGACTCTGGTCAAACTCTTTTTGTGAAACAAATATGGTGATTATATTTAAACTAGAAATAAACACAGGGAAAGAAAACAATAGACCAATATCAATAATGAATATGGATGGAAATAGTCTAAATAAAATAGTAGTGAGAAGATGACAATAATATGTCATAAATATTATATTTTGTGACCAAATGGGACTTAAAACAGAAATGCAAGATGGTTTAATAGAAAGAAAAATATTAACTGAATTGATTATATCAATAAAAAAGTAACAAATATCACATGATTATGTCAATAAATGGAGAAAAAAGATTTTGAAAAATGTAACACCTATCCCATTAAAAACACTTGAAGCATAATTATAAATAGACTTTCCCTTAAAATGATAAGAAACATATACCTTAGACCATCAGGAAGCATTTTCTGTAATGTGGATGAGCTAGAAGCCTTCCCAATAAGATAAGGGGTGATTCAAGCATAACAATTATTACCATCATTATTGAATATTGTATTAGAAATGTTAGCAATTTCAGTAAGAGAACAAAAAGAAATTGAAAGAATCAGAATGGGTGGTAAGGTAATAAAAGTCTATTTTGCAGATTATATGATGATATACTTGGAAGAGATTCAACTAAAAAGATATTTAAAAATAATTTTAGCAAAGTAGCAAGATATAAAATATACCCACATAAATTATCAGCATTTCTATATATCACCAACAAAAACCTACAAGAAGAAATAGTAAGAGATACCTTACTTAAAATAACTATATATAATATAAAATTAAGGTAAAATACCTGGGAGTCTACCTTCCAAGAAAATTCCAGGAACTTAATAAACATAATTATAAAACACTTTTTATAAAAATAAACTCAGATTTAAATAATTTAAGAAATAGTAATTGGTCACAGCCAATAGAATAGTAATTGGACAGAGCCAATATAATCAATATAATAAAAATAACAGTTCTACCTAAACTAATCTACTTATTCAGTTTCATCCCAATTAAATTAAGAAAAGTATTTTCCTGAGCTAGAAAAAATAATAGCAAAATCATTTGTAAGAACAAAAGGACAAGAATATCAAATGAATCTTTTTTAAATGTAAAAGAATGAGGTCTATCAGTAATGGATCTTAAGCTGTTTTATAAAGTGATAATTATCAAAACTATTGGGCACTGACTAAGAAATAGAAAGGTGTGTCAGTGGAACAAAGTAGACATAAAATACAAAGTAGCAAATGATTAGAGTAACCTTGTGTTTGACAACAATAAAGCTTTAAGCTTTGGGGATAAAAATTCACTATTTGGTAAAAGAGAGAGAGAGAGAGAGAGAGAGAGAGAGAGAGAGAGAGAGAGAGAGAGAGAGAGAGAGAGAGAGAGAGAGAGAGAGAGAACTGGAAAGCAGCCTGGCAGAAACTATGTATAGAACAACAACATTTTATACCATCTACCAAGATAAGGTCAAAATGGATACACGACATAGATATAAAGGGAGATATGATGAATAAATTAGAAGATGGAGCATGTTACCTATCAGACTTATGAATGGATGGATTTATGAATAGAGCAATAATAGAGAGCACTGAGATGTAAATTTGACAATTTTTATGACATTAAATTAAAATGTTTGTACAAATAAAACCAATTTTCCAAGATTAGAAGGAAAGCTAAAAATTGGGGGAAAATAATCAACAATTTTTGGATAAAGGTCTCCTGCATCAATTATATAGAAAATTTTGTTAAATTTAAAGGAATATTATTCCTTTCCAAAGTGAAATAAATGATCAAAAGATATGGACAGGCAGTTTTTGGTTGAAGAAATCAAAGCTTCATATAGTCATATAAAATAATCTAAATCATTATTGATTAGATAAATCCAAGTTCAAACAACTTTGAGATGTTATCTCATTATTAGTCTAAAAAATAGAAGGGAAAAATGAAAAATATTGGAGGGAATGTATAAAAATTGGAATGCTAATACCTTGTTGGTGGAAGTATGAAATTATCCAACCATTTTGAAAAGCAATCTGTAAAAAAAGAAAAGAAAAGCAATCTGGCATTGTGCCCAGAGTTCTAAAACTATGACCCTGCAATACCACTATTAAATCTGTTTTCCAAGGTGATCATGGTAAAGCAATAGAATCTATATGCTCTGAAATATTTATAGCAGCTCCCTTTGTGGTGTCAAATCATTGGAAATTGAAGTGATGCCCATCAATTGGTGAATGACTGAACAAATTGTGGCATACAATTGTGATGGAATACTACTGCACTGTAAGAAATGATGAGCAGGTTGATTTCAGAAAGACTTGCATGAAATAATAACGAATGAAATGAGCAGAGTCAAGAGAATGCTGTATACAGTAACAGGAAAATTTGAAGAATAACTGTGAATGGCTAAGCTATTTAAATATTACGGATATTTAAATCAACTACAATGAGCCTTTTAAGGAAGATGCTGTCCCCTCCAGAGAAAGAACTGATAAATAAAAGTATTCATATTATGGTTTTACATATTTATATTTATATATGTGTGTCAAATGGTGGCCTTCTCTAGTGCAGGGTGGGGAGTGAAAAAGCTTGTAAATTAAAATGTAAGAAAAATTAATTTAAAAAATGTTTTCAGTGATATCTTTTGGTTTTATATAACTTAAATTTCCTTCTGCATCCCTGCGATTTCCACTTAGAGGAAGAAATGAATTGCTAAGTTGATCAATAAATATATGTTTAAAAATCTTTTATGCAATATTACACCATGGACCTCTCCCTCCATTATTGCAAAGGAATGAAGTGTCTTAGAGATATCATATCTTCTCTTTGGAACAAAGCATCAAAATTATTACAACTCTTTTTAACAATCAATTTGGCTATAACATCTCAGTCACTGATTTGCTAAAGGAGAAAATGGAAATGGCCCTAATGAAAACAAATCAAATAAAAAAGATACCAAATAATTAAGAGGTGGGGTAACAGTGCCAAATCAGATAGTATTATCACCTTTAAAAAAGGTCTATAGAAGGAAATCAATAATAAATGATCCACGTGAATAATTTTTCATCTTTGAAAAATCCTTATGAATAGACCTACAGAATATGACTAATAATTTAAATATTGAGGGCTTCTTTAATGACAGTATGAGAAAGAAATAGGTAGGATTGCAAAATTAACTGAAATATATAGAAAATACAATATCCAATTGTACTTATCATATGTTGATTATTAACAAAAACATTTGATTTAATAAAGCAATATACCACCTCAAAGATTCTTCCATGTATATGTTACTAGGCTGTTTTTGGAGTACTTATAAAAGATGTACTAAATCTATAAAAATGTAAAACACAAGCACTTTTCCCCTCCTCTGTTCTTAAAGTCTTCACATTGATATTCCTTCCTGTTTTTTGTAAGGTTTTCTTGATTGTTTTTGTCTACTTTCTCTGCTCTGGTATGAATAAGAGGTCAGAAGACCCTTGCCTTTCACCCCATTTAGTATTTTTCTGCTTAACCAGGTACTCTAATGTGCCCTAGCAGGAATGATCCAATAAAACCTTGAGAATGGAACTTTTACTGAACAATCTCATCTTCTTGAATATACTTTTTTTGTTGTTTTGGTTTTTGGTTTTTGGTTTTTGGTTTTTTTGGCGGGGCAATGGGGGTTAAGTGACTTGCCCAGGGTCAAACAGCTAGTAAGTGTCAAGTGTCTGAGGCTGGATTTGAACCCTGGTCCTCCTGAATCCAGGGCCGGGGCTTTATCCATTGCGCCACCTAACTGCCCCCTTGAATATACTTTTATTGAAAGTTGGAACCTCTACACTAATTTACAATATTCTTTCACTTTGTGTATGTTTTCTCCCTCTCATTATTCTTAGACCTGTTTATCTCCCTTTTAGGCATATATCTTTTCTGCATGAGTGGTATGTGTTTGTTTGTGTGTGTATGTATTTGTGTGTGTGATTTACTAGTAAAAGTCATTGGACAGCTAGGTGGTAGAGTGGATAAAGCACCAGCCCTGGATTCAGGACCTGAATTCAAATATGGCCTCAGACACTTGACACTTACTAGCTGTGTGACCCTGGGCAAGACACTTAACCCTCATTGCCCCACAAAAAAGTCACTGAAGTCATTCTTCATTTACATAAAGTAGTTACTTAATTGAACTAATTATCTTTTTGATGAATGATTTACATATTTGTAATCTAAAACTTCTTCAATATGATCAATGTATATTTTAATTCTGCATGCTTAATAAATTTGCCCTTCTTTTCCCCAAGAAAAAAGCTATCACAGTATTGAATCCAATGTGACAACATACACTATTGCCAAGGGTAAAAGATCCCAAGTCATTAAACTCAGGGAATATGTGTAAAGCAAGCAGATGTCTAGAAAGTCTCACTAACATATGCCAGTGTCACATAAGATTCCTTGATAAAACCAACAACTGAGATAATTTTATTTGATAATTCTCTGATTATTCATTTCAAGTTAGGTACAAAATAAAATAGATCTAAGTAAGAAATAGTAAAAACAAAAAACAACAATGACAGCAACAACAATGGTGAGGCTAAGCCTTGATCTGGTACAAAATTTTACTTCAGAAATTAAAGTTGGGAGGCAACTAGGGGGTGCATCAGATGAAGCACAGGCCCTGGAGTCAAGAGGACCTGAGTTGAAATCTGACCTCAGACACTTGACACTTACAAGCTGTGTGGCCCTGGACAAGTCACTTAACCCTCATTGCCTTGCAAAAAAGAAAATAATAATAAAGCTGGAGAGATGAGTAAACTGAAGAATATACTGTGGTAAAATAATGGAATTTGGAAGATGACTAGGGGTCCTACCTGATTGATTTAGTAGTGTTTGAATTGGGTGTGAATGAGGAACTACTAAGTACCCACTTAAAGATGATTAGATTTGAGCCACACCTGGCCTGCCCTATCAGGCCAAGTCTAACTTGGCCAACCCTGAGAAGGAGTGTCCTCAGAGGCTGTGGACTGCCTCATCAACAGGGAACCAGTTTCAGCCACACTACTTGAAGGACCTCCCCTTTGGGGGAGGGAGAAAAAAGTAGAAAAGGGGAACCCAACAGGAAGTAACACATACTCTCACTGGCTCTCTGGCTTTAAAGGAGCTTTGGAGCAGACTGGCTGCCATAGAAATTACAGACCCCTGGTGGTGAGTTAAATCCAGCCCTTTGAATTAGCTGAGCTGGAAGGGAGTTTGGGGATTGTATAGGCTTTTGTTCGAATTAGGGGGGATTATCCATTTTTTCTCTTTCCCTATTTCCTTGTCCTTGACTTTATTAATTTCACCATTGTTGTGTATTTTATTCCCATTAAATAAAACCTTATTTGTTTGTGGAAAAGAGGCTGTTAAGATCCTTTCTATTGGCCTGGGAGAAATAACAAAAAAAGGAAGTTTGGAGGAGAGCCACCCAATTAACTCTCCCCATATTAAATTTAGCCCCTACAATACCAAACAGTATTTGAAAAAATATATTGTAGATCTAAAGAGTCACATTGGAGAAGGAAAGAATGATATCATAACAATTGAAAGCATGGACTGAAAGTGAAATATCCAATTTTTATTTTATAAAGTTGAAAAGCTATAGCACAAACAAAATCAATGGAAGTTAATTGGGGAAAATGCGTTTTTTTTTCTGATAAGGATGTGATAAACAAGATTTAGAGGGATTTAATGCAAATATGGAAGAACAAGAACCATAGCTCAATATGCAAATGATCCAAGGATATAAACAAGCAGTTTTCAAAAGAAGGAATAAAGACTATCAACACAATGTGAGAAAGGCTCCAAAACACTAATAGAAAAAGAAATTGGAGAAAATTGGACAGATTGTAAAATATCACACAAAAAATGATAATTGTTGGAGGAGCTATGAGAACACAGGTACACTAATTTACTTTTGGTGGAATGGTGAAATGTTATCATAATTCTAGAGCCCTGTTGCACACCAATATATCTTCAACTCTTGATACGACTGAACTGATGGTTGACCTCTCTTCTGCAATACCACCTCATCCTCCAAAGCTTTACACCTTCAACATGAGATTGAGCAAGCATGAGAAAGCATGAAATACCATTTACTGAGGAGTTAAAACAACAACAACAATAGGTTAAATAATTTGGTTGATGTGACATAGCTAGAAGGGAGCCTAGGATCACTGACATAAATGGGAAATGAGTCAAGTCAAATTAATAAGCATTCAATAAGTCTCTGTTAATTGCCAGGGGGGAAAAAGTCCTTGCTATCAAGAAGCTCATAACTTAATGGGGAGGCAACATGCAAATAATTATAATATGTTCAAATAAAATGGATATGGAAAATAGGATAAATGGGAGGTAATGAAAACATTAAGTTTAAGGATAAAGAAAAGACTTCCTGTAGAAGGCGGGTATTTAGTTGAGACTTGAGGCAAGCCAAAAATCAGAAATGATGATGGAGAGTGTTAGGCATGGGGAAATTCAGAATGGGGAGATAGAATATTATGTTTGAGCAATACTCAGGCAGAAAATGTCATTTGAAAAATGTAAGGGAGTAAGGTATAAGAAAATTGGAAAGGTAGGAAAAGGCCAGGATATGAAGATTTTCAAAGCTGAAGAGAGGATTTTATATTTATTTCTGGATGTAATAGGGAGATACTGGGATTTATTGAATAAGTGGAAGTGGATGACATGGTTAGTCCTATGCTTTAGGAAGATCAGTTTGACAGTTGAAAGGAAGATCATTGGAGTGAAGAGAAAGTGAGATAGATATACCCACTAGAAGGCTATTGTGGGGCACATAGGTGGGGCAGTAGATAGAGAGCTGACACTGGAATCAAGAAGACCTAAGTTTAAATCTAGCCTCAGGACTTGCAGCAGTCAAGGTAGTAGAGTAAGCAGGAAATCACCTTCAAACAACTATAGAATAGCACCCCAAAATGAATTCTGGAATGGTAGAACAAACAAAAACACAAAGTAAAATGAAGGTTGGCAAGAAAAGTCTATCTCACTTGGTGAAAAGGGGAGCCCAGTATAGGGCAGGCAGCATCCCAGCAGCAGGCTCTGCTTCAACAAGTAAATAGGAGGCCTTGAACCCAAACACAGCACCAGGCAAAATGGCAGACACCACCACCAGTCCCCCACTATGTGTGTCTCAATACAACACCAAGTGAGCTGCCAGAAGAACCAGTCACCTGTGACTCTCACCTCAGTGTAGCACCAGGCAAGCCACTAAACCACTGCATCCCCAGTGAAGCTCAAGTGTCTCCTGTGGGCTCCAGGGCAGCACCAGCACAGCCCTGAACAAATAAATAGTCAGCATTTGCAGCTTCCAGTACAAAAAGCTTGAGACAGTAGCCATTCTCCCCCAGGAACAGAGCTCAACTTTAAAAGCCAAGAAATATACTGGAAAAGGTAAGTAACAACAAGAAAAAGAACCTGACAATAGAAATATAGAAAGTTGTGATGGTGACAAGGAAGATCAAGACACACTCAGAAGATGGTAACAATTTTAAAATGCCTACATGCAAGGCCTCAAAGAAAAATGTGAATTGAACTCAAGTCAAAAAAAAAAAAACTCCTGGAAGGGCTGAAAAAGCTGTTTAAAAATCAAATAATAGGGCAGCCAGGTGGTGCAGTGGATAAGGCACTGGCCCTGGAGTCAGGAGGACCTGAGTTCAGATCCTGCCTCAGACACTTAAGACTTACTAGCTGTGTGACCCTGGGCAAGTCACTTAACCCCAGTTGCCTCACCAAAAACAAAACAAAAACAAATCAAGTACTAAAGGTAAAAGAAAAAATGGGGAAAGAAATGGGAGTGATGTAAGAGAATCATGAAAAAAGGCAATAGTTTGATAAAGGAAGGACAAAAAATGGAAAAAAAAATATATGAAAATTCATTGAAGAAAACAACTTCCTAAAAAGCACAACTGGGAAAATAGGAAAGGAGGTAAAAAAGTTAACTGAAGAAAAGAATTCCTTAAAAATTAGAATTAAACAAGTAGAAGTTACTTTATGAGACATCAAGAATCAATCAAACACAATTAAAAGAATGAGATCAATTGAAGAAAATGTAAAATACCTCAATGGAAAAATAACTGACATAAAAAATTAATCCAGGAGAGATAATTTAAGAATTGTTGGACTACTTGAAATCTACAATCAAAAGAATGACCTGAACATCAATACTTCAAGAAAACTGTCCTGACATCCTAGAACTAGAGTGTAAAATAGACATTGAAAGAATCCACTGATCACCTCTGGAAAGAGATGTCAAAATGAGCCCCCCACCCCCACCCCATAACACACACACAAATGAAAACCCCCAAGAATTCTGTAGCCACAATCTAGAACTCTCAGGTCAAGGAGAAAATATTATGAGATATCAAAAAGAAATAATTCAGATATCAGGGAATCACAGTCAGGATTAGATAGGATTTAGTAGCTTTCATATTAACAAATTGAAGGACGTAGAATGATATTCCAGAAGATAAAGTTGCTAGTATTACAACTATGAATCACCTACCTCCTGAAACTGATCATAATCCTTCCGGGGGGGGGGGGGGAGATGGGCATTCAATGAAATAGAAGACTTCCATGCTTTCTTGATGAAAGGCCAGAGCTGATCACAAAATTTGATTTTCAATTTCAAGACTAATGAGTAGCATAAAAAAATCAAAAGGAAAGATAAAACAGGGGAATAGACAAAGCTAAACTCTTTACATTCCTATATGGGAAGATGATACTTGTAATTTTTAAGAACTGCATTGCTATTAGTGTAGTTAGTTAGAATGAGAATACATAGATAGAGGGTGTGGATATAAGGGAACTTTGAGGAGAGGACATAAAAAATTAAGGGGTGATAAAAGGATTATGTGGGGAGCAGAAGGAAATGGGAAGTAGTATCGAGTAAACTATCTCACATAAGACCTATTACATTAAAGGGGAGGTTAGGAGGGGAACATCACTTGAACCTTAACCTCGTCAGAATTGGCTTGAAGAGGGAATATCATATACAAACAGTTGGGTATAGAAATCTATCTTACCATATAGGGAGGTCAGAGGAGAGAGGGTTAAGTAAAAGGGAGGGGACTAACAGAAGAGAGGGCAAATTGGCTGAGGTGATGGTCAGAAGCAAAACACTGGTGAAGAAAGAAAGGGTGAAAGAAGAGAGAAAAGCATTAAGAGGAGGAAACATTTGATGGGGGGAAGGAATACAGCTAGTAATCATAACTGTGAATGAGAATGGCATGAACTCTTCCATAAAATAGAAGCAGCAGAGTAAATTAAAAACTAAAATCTCACAATATGTTGTTTATAAGAGACACACTTAAAGAGATACACACAGAGGTAATGGCCTAGAGCACAAAACGTCATCTGAAGTTTAAAAATTGCAGGAATAGCATGATCTCAGATCTCATACAAAGTAAAAGCAAAAAGAGATTCAATTAAAAGAGAAAAGGAAAACTATGTCTTTCTAAAATGTACCATAAACAGTGAAGTAATATCAATAATAAGCATATATGGACAAAGTTGTATAGCACCCAAATTCTTAAAGAAGTTTAATGCTAGGAGGAAATAGCAAAACCATAACAGTGGAGTACCTCAACTTTTCCCTTTCATAACTAGATAAATCTAACCACAAAATAAACAAGAAGTTAAGGCAGTGAATAGAATTTTAGAAAAGTTAGATATATCAGACTGCCAGAGAAAATTGAATTGGAATAGAAAAGAATATACCTTTTTCTAAGTGGTGCATGGCACAGAAACATTGACCATGTATTAGGTCATGAAAAACTTAAAATCAAATGTAGAAAGGTAGAACTAGTAAATGCATCCTTTTCATATCATAATACAATAAAAAATTACATTCAATAAAAGGCAGGGGAAAATAGATTAAAAAATAATTGGAGGGGGCGGCTAGGTGGCGCAGTGGATAAAGCACCGGCTCTGGATTCAGGAGGACCTGAGTTCAAATCCGGCCTCAGACACTTGACACTTACTAGCTGTGTGACCCTGGGCAAGTCACTTAACCCCCACTGCCCCGCCAAAAAAAAAATAATAATTGGAATGGCAACTAGGTGATGTAGTGGATAAATCACTGGCCCTGGATTCAGGAGGACCTGAGTTCAAATCCGGACTCAGACACTTGACATTTACTAGCTGTGTGACCATGGGCAGGTCACTTAACCTTCATTGCCCCTCAAAACAAAGAAACAAAAAACAAACAAAAACAATAATTGGAAACTAAGTAAGCTAAGCATAAAGAATAAGTGGATCAAAGAACAAATCACAGAAACAATGAGTAATTTCTTTTTTGTTTTGTTTTGTTTTGTGGGGCAGTGAGGGTTAAGTGACTTCTCCAGGGTCATACAAAATAAGTTCTTTTTAATAGTATTTTATTTTTTCCCAATTATATGTCAAGACAATTTTAACATTAATTTTTACAAGATTTTGAGTTCTCAATTTTTCTCTCTCCCTTCTTCCCCTCCCCTCTTCCAAAAATGGTAAGTAATTTGATAGAGGTTATACATGTGCTATCATGTAAAACATATTTCCATATTAGTCACAGTAGTGAAAGAAGAAAGTTCAAAAGGGGAAAACACGAAAAAGAATAAAGTAAAAAATATATCAATCAATCTACATCCAGAGTTCATCGGTTCTTTATCTGTATGTGGATAACATTTACTTCATGTCCTGATTGCTAAGAAGAGCTGAATCATTCACAGTTGATTACCACACAATGTTGCTGATACTGTGTACAATGTTTTCCCGGTTCTCCTCATTTCACTTTGTATCAGTTCATATAAGTCTTTCAACAATCAACAATTTCATGAAAGAGAATGACAACAATGAGACAACATACTAAAATTTATGAAATGTAACCAAAGCAGTACTTAGAGGAAATTTTATTTCTCAAAATTATTGTGTCAATAAAGTAGATAAAGAGCAGATCAATGAATTAGGCACATGACTAAAAAATAGGAAAAGAACAAATTAAAAATACCAAACTGAATACTAAATTGGAAATCCTGAAAGGAAAACATGATTAAGAAGATTGAAAGTAAGAAAATTATTAAGCTATTAAGTAACAGTAAGATCTGGTTTTATTAAAAAAAAACCAAACAAACAATAAAATAGGTAAACCATTGGTTAATTTGAATTAGAAAGAAGAAAGAAGAAAAGCAAATTTCCAGTATCACAAATGAAAAGGGTGAATTTACCAGAAATGAAAAGGAAGTTAAAGCAATCGTTAGGAAATATTTTACCCAATTATGTGCCAATAAATCTGACTAAGCAAAAACAATAAGTAATTATGGAAATATAAATTCCCTAGATTAACAGAAGAGGAAATAGACTATTTAAATAATCCCATTTTAGAAAAATAAATTAAACCAGCCATCAATAAACTCCATCGAAAAAATTCACAAGACCAGATGGGTTCACAAGTGAATTCTACCAAACATTTAAATAACAATTAATTCCAGGGTTAGCTAGGTGGCAAACTAGGAAAACTGTGAGCTTAATTAACCATATCAATAACAAAACCAACAGAAATCATATGATTATCTCAATAAATGCAAAAAAATCTTTTGACCAAATGCAGCATTCATTCCTATTAAAAAAAAATAGATTGTTCAAGAATAAATGGAGTTTTCCTTAAAATGATAAGTAGCATTTATCTAAAACCATCAGCAGACATTTTCTGTAATGGGGATAAGCTAGAAAGCCTCTCAATAAGATCAAGGGTAAATCAGAGATACCCATTATCATCACTATTATTGAATTTACTAAAAATGCTAGCTAAATGCTATCTAGCTATAGCAATAAAAGAAGAAAAAGAAATTAAATGAATTAAAATAGGCAATGTGGAAAAAAACTTTCATTTTTTGCAGATGATATGATAGTATAATTAGAGAATCAACTAAAAACTTCTCAAAATAATTAACAACTGTAACAAAGTTGCAGGATATAAAATAAAGCCACATGAATCATCAGCATTTCTATATATTACCAACAAAGCCCAATAGCAAGAGATGGAAAGAGAAATTGCATTTAAAATAAATTCAGACAATATAAAGCACTTTGGAGTTTACCTGCCAAGATAAACCCAGGAAAAATATGGACACAGTTAGAAAATGCTTTTCACACAAATAAGGTCAGATCTAAACAATTTGGGAAAAAATCAATTTTTCATGGGCATAAAAATACTGTCTAAATTAATTTAGGCATATAGTGCTATACCAATCAAACTATCAAAAATTATTTTTTAGAGCTAGAAAAAAGTAAAATCAAATTCCATCTGGAAGAAAAAAGAGGGGGCAGCTAGATGGCATAGTGGATAAACCACTGGCCCTGGATTCAGGAGGACCTGAGTTCAAATGTCACCTCAGACACTTGACACTTACTAGCTGTGTGACCCTGGGCAAACACACACACACACACACACACACACACACACACACACACACACACACAACTGTCCTTTACTGTTCAAGAAACAATAGATGATTGAAAGAATATATTAGTTTTAACACCCAGTAGTAAATGACCATAGGAATCAAGTATTTGGTAAGCCCCATGACCCCACCTTCTAGGGTAAAAACTCACTGTTACAAAAACTGCTGGGAAAACTAGAAAACAAGATGACAGAACCTGAGTATAAGACCAATGTCTTATAGTGTATACCAAGATAGGACCAAAATGATTTAAACATGACAGGTGATACCATAAGCAAATTTGGAGAGCAAGCAATGGTTTGCCTGTCAGATCTAGGGAAAGGGGAAGAAATTGTGATGGAACAAGAGATACACAGCATTATAAAATGTAAAATGCATAATTTTGATTATAATAAATTTAAAAGTTTTTGCACAAACAAAACCAATGCAACCAAGATTAGAAAGAAAGCAGAAAATTGGGGAACAATCTTTACAGCAATTGTCTGTGAGAAAGGCCTCATTTCTCAAATATATAGATAATAAGTCAAATTTAGAAGAATACAAATCATTCTCAAACTGATAAATAGTCAAAGGTCATGAACAGACAGTTTTCAGATGAAGCAATCAAAGCTATCTATAGTCATATGAAGAAATGCACTAAATCAAGAGAAATGCAAATTAAAATAACTGTGAGATACCACCTCATGCTTAGTAGATTGACTATTATTGTGATGTTTAAAACCTAATGTCTGTGCCCTAACCTCCCCCACCCAGTGTGGGGAGAGAACTCGCTAAGGTTTACTTATAAATTCAGCAACAGTTTAGGCTTTTAAACATTTATTAAGGTATATTAGGGGTTAACAAAGAGAGAGAGAGAGAGAGAGAGAGAGAGAGAGAGAGAGAGAGAGAGAGAGAGAGAAAGCCCCCTTCACCTGGCTATCCATGAAACTGAATGCCCCTCAGTTCCACCAGAAGCCCCCTATAGAATCACAAGAGGGTGGTCCACACACGGCTCCAAGCTAATTGGCTGGTAGCATTCAAATGCATTGATTGACATGATTTACAGGTGGTCCATGAACTTCTGGACGTCAATCTGACCATCGAAATCTCAGAAAGGTCACCTCATGCTTTCTTGGTTCTCACAATATGATGGAAAAGAAAAATGATAAATGTTGGAGAGGATGTGAGAAAACTGGGACACTACTAACTCATTGTTCATGGAGTTGTGAACTGATTCAACTATTCTGGAGAAAAATTTGGAACTCTGCCCAAAGGGCGATAAACTATGCATATCCTTTGATCTAGTAATACTATTAGTATTTCTGGATCCCCAAAAGATCACAAAAGTGGGGGAAGGACCTTCATGTACAAAAATATTCTTAGCAACTCTTTTTGTTGTGGCAAAGAATTGGAACTTGAGGGGATGCCTATCCATTGGAAAATGACCAAAGAATTTGGGGTGTATGAATGTAATGGAATTATTATGCTATAAGAAATGATGAGCATGTAGATTTCAGAAAAGACAAAACAAAACCTGGAAATGCTTGCATGAAGTGATGCAAAGGGAAGTGAGTATAAACAAAAGAACATTGTCCACAGTATCAGCAACATGGTGTGATTGATCAACTATGAACTGCTTAGCTATTCTCAGCAATACAATGTTCAAAGATAAATCTAAAGGCATCATGAAGGAAGATGTTTTTAGCATCTAGAGAAAGAACTGATGGCATCTAAATGTAAATCAAAGGATTCTATTTTCACTTTATTTTTTCATGGTTCTTTTCTTTTGGCTTGTTTCTTCTTTCATAACTTGACTGATATGGAACTATGTTTTACATGATTGTGTATACAAAGCGTATATTAAATTCCTAACTGTCTTAGGGAAGAGGGTGGCAAGAGGAGGGAGATAATTCAGAACTCGATTTTAAAAAAAAGAAGTTAAAATTTGACTTTACACATAATTTGAAAAAAATAAAATAGCATTAAAGAAACCTAGCCTCAGACGCTTACTATCTGTGTGACCCTGGGCAAGTCACTTAACCCCATTTGCCTCTTTAAAAACATAAGTAACACAGGCCTACAATAAAGTTGTATCAGTATTAGAGGAAATAACAGAGCCTATAAGAGAGATTTTACAAAGGTAGAAATTACAGGATTCTATGCATAAATACCACAAAACAAAGAAAAAATGATTCAACATTTGATGAGAAGGAGGAGTCTGTGGAATTTGAGAATATGAAAGCAGAACATACTGTTCCTGAATGATTTAAAAGAGAAACAATAATTATTAAAATAGAACTTATGGTCTGAACAGCAGAAATAATTGGCATAAGAGAAAAAAATGTGAATCTGCAATGATGGTTCACCAAAGGAAAAAAAAAAGAGAGGAAAACTAATTAGGAATGCAAATACACCAAAGTGAAGAACAATCTAGAAGAAGAAAAGTAAAAATTAATAACAGTAAAAGAAAACATTATCCCTATTTAAGGAAAATATTTTGATCTCAAAGACAGAATTTATAGAGGCAGCCTAATGATTACATCTCACAGAAGAACATAAAGAGTTGAATAACCTGAACACCATAATAAAGAAAAAATGAAAGAAAACTACCCAGAACTTCTGAATACAGTAAAGGAAATATAAATACAAAGGACCCCTTGATCTATCAGGGAAAAAATTGTTATCTTCAAGACACATTGTGGTTAAATTTAACAATTCATTTCAGAAACAACAAATTCTACAAGCAGCCAAGAAAAAGACCTTCAAATGCAAAGAAAAGGAAACTCAAGTAACACAAGAAAATTCTGGACCCAGCAGAAAATTCAAGAATGAATGGAATAATGTGTTTCAAAGAGCAATGATACTTAGGATGCAACCTGAGGTAATCTACCTACAAATTTGAATGTAAGTAAGAATTTTTTAAAAGTTCAACAATAAAGAGGAATTTGAAATATTCTTAAAAAGAAAAAAAATCAGACCTGAGGATTATTATTTGCTTCTAAAATACCCACACAATAGAAAAACGGTAGAGTAAAGAAATGCAGAATCCCAGCAAAGCAACACAACAACATGACTGCATAGAACAGTGAAATTGCTTTCTAAATATAAACAAGGCATTAGGGGTGAAAGGAGAAATCTGGTGGAGGTGAAAGTAAAAAGATGAATCCAAGACATTATGGACAAAGGCTCCCAAAGTTCTTACAGGTTAGTCAACATTTTATAAGGGACTAAATTACAAAAATGAGAAGGTATGTGGAAGGGGAGGGGGAAGATAGAGGAGTGTCCATAACAGGCACTGATTAAGTCAAGGCCCAACAATGAGTGGAGGGGGCGGGGTGGAGAGTAAGTGGTTGGAGATGACTTCTATGTTCTTCCAGAAAAGAAGAGCCTTCAGAGTAATGGTTGAGAAGGTGGGGGAGAGATTTTAAAAGGGGGAAAGGAAAGGGAGAAGCCTTGTTTGGTCATGGGAAGGAGGGGCATTAATGAAGAATGTTTCAATAGGTGAAGACAGAGATTGTGTGAAGACTCTTGCATGGGGTGTTGCCTGCAGGGATTTGGGACTTAAAAAGACAAGAGTTCCTGGATTCTTGAGGAATAAAAGCATGGACCAAAGGAGAGATTTTGAGGCAAATGAGGGAGGAAGATCGCTGGGGATTGGGTATAGCTGGGGGGTAAACTGCATAATCAGGAATGGGGGTGGAGAAATCTTGCCAGATGCAGTGAAATCTCCATCACCTGCAAGAACTTGCATTTTGGGGGGTAATGGAGCACAATGGAAGAGGGTTGTCCTAGGGTTAAGCTCTATAAGGGAAGTGAAGGGCAGTTAGGTGGTGCAGTGGATGAGCACAGGCCCTGGAGTAAAGAGGACCTGAGTTCAAATATCACCTCACACATTTATTGACTGTGTGATCTTGAGCAAGTCACAACCCCAATTGCTTTAAAATATATGGGGCTATCTTCAGTCATCCTGATGTATATCTTGCCACTGGACCCAGATGAATCTGGAGGGGTCTCCCTCACTTAAATCCAATTCAGTGCAAGTCATGACATCACCTGATGTCATGGTCCTCTTTGAGAATGAAGGACAAACAACAACAATAGGGGAGTAACAGAAACTACTTAGAGGAGAGAGCCCAGAATGAATGAATGCCCAAGAAGTTTCGATTTCATTAGTAATATAGAAGTTAGAGAGGAGTACTCCCTCCAACAATGAAGAACATAAGTAACCATCCTGTGTTATTTTTCCCTGTCTTCCTTTAAGTTCACTACAAGAGGTCTACCAAGTTTAAAGTGGAGGGAGACTTCTTTCTCCTAGGTACTCTATCTGAAATCCTTCAATTCTCCCTGTATCACTAGCCCTTCATACATTTCCTAGTTGACATTTTTTACTTCTGCTCTTCTTCAAAGTTCCTTCTTCGTCATATATTATATTGTCTTCATGCTCACCTTTTGCTTCTCTAGTACCTTCTTTTTGACAAAAAAAAAATCAGTACTTTGGATACTGTTATCTTCAATGACATTTAACAAATACTGGTTGAATAATGATATTTAAAGATGAGCTTTGTTTCTGGCAGAAGTCAGAGTTCACTAAAGACCTTTGCAGTTTCTTGAAAGCAATCCAGTCCATTCTCCCATTTCTGTTTCTCACCTCTTATTGCCTCCTTCCTCCCCTGCCACCCTTCCCAACTAGGTCATTAGTTTGCAGGTTTCTTTATTAAACCTAATTCATTGTCCATTTTTACAGCCTGTCCCACCAATGCATATTCATTGACAAGAGGAATAGATTGTCCATCATATTGCATGCCTAATTTGGGAAATACATATTCTTAATCCACTTGGTTTTCCTCATCTGTATGTATGTATACTGTTGCCTCCTCCATAAGAATTTGAACTTTCTCCCCTTTTCTTTGTTGCCTCAGTGTTTAGTACAGTGGACATGACACATAATGAATACTTAATAAATGTGTATACTTGATCCAATTTGGCTACTTCTAACTTCTCCATTAGGACATTCAAGTTAGTGTTATTACTCTAAATATAGGGAATCTACTGTCCTTAATGGTGAAAGTAGTTGTTATTAAAGTCTGTGTAGATATTTTCATTTTTCTTCTGTTTGTTGCCCTCATTCCATTGCTATACTTAAATATCATTTTACCTTTTCTTTTTTTAAGTTGGGCTGCCTACCTAGCTTTCTTTAAATTGTTTTTATTCTTTTCTTTTTTCTGCTTTATGGGGTTACATTAATTATTGTGGGTTTTGGTTTTTGTTTTTCTGTGGGGCAATGAGGGTGAAGTGACTTGCCCAGGATCACACAGCTAGTAAGTATCAAGTGTCTGAGGCTGGATTTGAACTCAGGTCCTCCTGAATCCACAGCTGGTGCTTTATCCACTATGCCACCTAGCTGCCCTGATTACATTAATTACTATCTTCCATCTTCCTCTTCTATAAGATTTTTACACGTGATCTATAATCTAAGATGAAACTTACATTCTAAGCCAATGACTGCCATAATATTTCTGCGTGGTAAGTCATTCAAGTATTTAATGACTATATCATCAGTTTAGGGGTTTTTTTTGGTCTCCTTGGTGTGGCAGTTGATTGATATTGATTAAACTTAAATTTAGAATTGCAATATGCTCAATTACAAAATATCTTGATATGCCCATTTCAAATGGTAATGCTGCTACATTAGTTGGAAATGATAATGTCACATCATTCTTTTCCTCTACTCTGGGGAGCTGGGCCTGGCAGAAGTAATCATGGGATCTGAATTTAATTGACAAACTAATCCCTATCATAGTAAAGAACTGTGTGGGAGGGGAAGCAAAGGAAATGCAGGGGAGAAAAGAAGCCACTAGAACAGAGAAGGGAGTAGGTATAGGTATGAGATTGAAATTTGTAGGAAGCAGTTGCCATGAAAGCGACATTGGAGGAAAGGGAAGGAATAACATGTTAGACAAAGATTACATTCACGGATCATAAATGAGGAATGATTGATTTTTTATAACTTCCCAAGGCAGAAAGATATTACTTATATTGAGGAAGTGAACAAACTTTTTTAGTTATTTATTTATTTTTAAGATTCACTTTTTAAAAATTTAATTTTCAAATTCTCTCCCTCCCTGGAGGCCTTTTTTTATTCATTAAGAAGGTTAGCAATATGATGCCAACTATACATGTGAAATCATGTAACACATTTCCTTATTAGCCATGTTGCAAAAAAAGGCAAGAAAATTAACAAAGAAAAAAAAGTATGCTTCAATCTATACACAGAGTTCATCAATTCTCTATCTGGAGGTGGATAGTATTTTTCCATCATGAGTTCTCTGGAATTGTATTGATTAAAGTAACTAAGTCTTTCACATTGCTCATCATTATAATATTGATGTTACTCAGGAAAATGTTCTCTTGTTTCTGATTATTTCTCTTTTTATCAGTTCATATAAATCTTCCTAGGTTTTTCTGAAACCACACCTCCAATTATGTCTTCTATCACAATAATATTTCATCAATATCACATACCATAAATTTGTTCAGTCATTCCTCAATTTATGAGTTTCCCCTCAATCTGCAATTCCTTCCCACCACAGAAATAACTACAATAAATATTTTATACACATAGTTGCTTTTCATTTTCCCTTTGATCTCTTTTAGAATAGAGACCTAGTATTGGTATTGCTGGGTCAAAGAGTATGCATAGTCATACAGCCTTTTGGGCACAGCTCCAAATTTTTCTCCAGAATAATTGGACCGGGGGAACAAACATTTATTTAGCATTCACCAGTGTCAGGTTCTGTACTAAATAATTTAAAAATATTATCTCATTTGAGAATAATTCAGTAGATGCTGCAAGGCTTGTGATAGGCTAAGCTAATGGATGGATCCTCTGCAATTTTTCCTTGGCTCAGTTTTGTGGGCCAAGTCCCTTCAACAGGGTGTTGGCTCACAAAGTCTTCTCCTAAAGGGAAAAGCCAAACTTGAGACTTGAGGCAGTTAAACCCCGAAAGAGGCATATCCCAACACAGAAAGAGGGAGGGTACAGGACAAATAAGAGGACTGCTCACCAGCACAACACCAACATACTACTGAATTTATTAGCATTAATTCATTGAATAAATTAAGACATTCCGATATTTTCTGAGTTCTTGATATTTCATTTTACTTCATGCCACCAATAAATAGTATACTCAACTTAGTTATTATTTCAAACCTAGAATTTTCATGTTAGAAATCTTTCTGTATTTGAAAGATATTAAATTCTAAAATAAAATTTGACAGACTTAAATAAGCTAGATAGAAAATCCATTGTGATATTACTGAGACGCATATAAAAAAATTGACTTTCTTGAGTCATATACTTTCAAAACATGAATTGAAATGACTCACAAAATATAATTTTGGAGCTCATAGACTGTTAGATATGGAAGGAATTTAGAGATAATCTAAGCCACCCCTCTCATTTCCCAGATAAGGAAACTATAGCTCAAAAGTAAAATGATTTACTCAAGTTCATATGGCTGGCTAACACCAGTGTCTGTAATGGAACTCAAGTTTTCTCATTTCTATTTTAATAAGGACATAGGAAGAAAGATAATAAGTTTTGTTTTAGACAATTTGAGCTTAAGATGTCTACTTGACACTCAATTTAAGATGTCTGAAGGTATTTGTAGATGGGAAAATTAGAAGTAGAGAATTTGGAGCAGGATAGGTAGATTTGAGAATTCATTAGCACAGAGTTGGTCATTAAATCCATGGGAGCTGATGGGATTACCAGGTGAAGTAGTATAGAGAGAGAAGAGAAGAAAAAAAAGGCCCAGGACAGATCCCTATGGGATATCCATAGGTTAGAGGGCATTATTTGGAAGATGATTCACAAAAGGAGACAAAGAAAGAGTGGTCAAATAGGAAGGAGGAGAACCAGGAGAGAGTGATGTTCCAAAAACCTAGAAAGAAGGAGAGAATGATCAGTAATGTCAAAGACTGCAGCAAGGTTAAGGATAATGAGGAATGAGGAAAGGCCTTTGAATTTGACCACTAATAGAATATTATTAACTTTTGAAACAATAGCTTTGGTGGATTGATAGGATTGAAGCCAGATTTTAAGGGGTTAAGAGAGTGAGAGAAGAGAAAGTGGAGGCATCTATTGGATTTCCTAGGAATTAAGCTACTAAGGGCAGAAGAAATATAGAATAACAGTTGTGGGGAGAATGGAAGGATCATATAAACATTATCTATGGAAGTTGGAGCCAAGATGCAAAGATGGCAAAGTACAGGCAACAACCCATTCAAACTCTCCCAACATCCCCATCTGATGAAGTTCAAAATAAAAGTAAAATTTCTAATTCTGGAGTTCCAGACCTAACAAAAGGTTTGGGTAAGATATTTTTCCAGCCCAAGACAACTTTAAAGGCCAGAAGAAGTCTGTGACAGGTGGAGACCAGCCCAAAGCACAGTCGCAGCATCATCAGTGTTGTGTCTTGGAGGTACCTGCAAAAGCAGCAGCAGTAGATTCAGGAATTTTCAGCCTAGAGAGGGCAAAGCAAAGGGGTCAGATTACTTAGAAAGAAATTACAGAGGACCCTGAGCTGGCACTTTGAACAGAACCCAATTGCATTGTCCATAAACAGTTCTAGGTCATAGTTTCAAATTAGAAAGGCACACTAGCATTTGCAGCTCTGGGGGAACAGAGGTCCTTCCTGGATAAAGACTAGAGCACAGACTAGAAGAACAGTGATCACACCTCTCTCCAGATCATACTGCCTTGGACGTACCAAAAACTTACAGACCCCCAGAACTATCCCTGAAAACAGAAGAACAAAAAGGCCTGAGACTTGGGACAGTGCTCCACCCCCTACCCCAGGAACAGAACAAACTTTAACATAAAGTTGAAAGTCAAGAAATAGGCTGGAGAAATGTTCAAAAAACAACAAAAAATAACCTGACCATCAAAATCTATTATGGTGACAGGAATGATCAAAACAAAACTTAGAAGACAACAACATGAACATGGTAATGAGCATAGCCTCAAACAAAAATGTAAATTGTATACAAACCCACCAAGAATATTGGGAAGAGCTAAA
The DNA here is from genome assembly GCF_019393635.1 of Dromiciops gliroides. Taxonomy (NCBI): domain Eukaryota; kingdom Metazoa; phylum Chordata; class Mammalia; order Microbiotheria; family Microbiotheriidae; genus Dromiciops; species Dromiciops gliroides. The sequence goes on from NC_057863.1 coordinate 169,705,084, forward strand.
GAAAGAGATAAGAGGAAATATTGGGAAAATAAATGGAAGAGATGCAAGAAAATTATGAAAAGATAATTAATAGACTGGTAAAAGAGACACAAAAATATTAAAGAAAACAACACCTCAGAAAACTGAAGAAAAAAATTTAAAAAGTAAAGTTGATCAAATGGAAAAAAAAAAAGAAAAACTCACTGAAACATAATTCTTAACATTAGAATTCAGAAAGTGGAAAATAATGACTCCATGATATATCAAGAAACAATAAAACAAAACCAATAGGATAAAAATAAAAGAAAATGTGAAATTTCTCAATAAAAAAAAAACTAACCTGGAAAATAGATACAAGAGTGATCATTTTAAAATTATTGGACCATATAAAATCCATGGTAAAAGAGACAGAGGGAAAGAGAGAGAGAGAGAGAGAGAGAGAGAGAGAGAGAGAGAGAGAGAGAGAGAGAGAGAGAAAGAGAGAGAGAGAGAGAGCCTAGACATTACAACTGAAGAAATTATCCAGGAAAACTGTCCCAATATCTTAGAGGGTATAATAGAAATTTAAAGAATACACCAATAACCTTCTGAAAGAGATCTCAAAATGAAAAATCCCAGGAATCTTATAGCCAAATTCTAGAGCTCTAATGTAAAGGAGAAAATATTGAAAGTAGCTAGAAAGTAACTGTCTAGATTTTGTGAATCCAGAATCAAGATCACAAAAGATAAAGCATCTTCCACATTACAGAAATTGATGGCTTGAAGTATAATCTATAAGGCAAAGCAGCTAGGATTACAACTACAAATAACCTACCCATTAAAACTGAGTATAATACTTCAGGGAAAAAAGATGTTTAATCAAAATAGAAGAATTTTAAGCACTCCTGATGAAGAGACCAGAACTTAAAGAAAAAAAAATTGACATCTAAACACAAGACTCAAGAGAAGCATAAAAAGTTAAATATGGGGGCAACTAGTTGTCTCAGTGGATAGAGCACTGTTCCTGGAGTCAGGAGTACCTGAATTCAAATCTGGCCTCAGACACTTAACACATGTACAACCTATATCTGATTGCTTACCATCTCAGAGAAGGGGGAAGGGAGGGAGGCAGGGAAGGAGGGATAAAATTTGCAACTGAAAACTTTATATAAAATATTTATTATTAAAAAAAGAAGCAATGATAGCAATCATGATATCAGACAAAACAAAAGCAAAAATGTACTTAATTATTTGAAATAACCAGGGAAACTACATCTTGCTAAAAGGTACTATAGACCACAAAGTACTATCAATGGCAAATATATGTACACCAAATGGCAAAGAATCCAAATTCTTAAAGGAAAAGTTAGATGAGTTGGAGCAGGAAATAGATAGTAAAACTATACTAAAGGGGACCTCACCTTTCCCTTCTCAGAACTAGATAAACCTAACCATAAAAAATATGAAAGATGTTTAGGAGATGAATAGAATTTGAGAAAATTAGACATGATAGACATCTAGAGAAAATCAAATGGGAAAAGGAATAAGCTTACCTTTTTCTCTGCTGTACATGGCACCTAATTCTGAAAAATGAGTGAATCAAAGAAGAAATCAAAAGAAAAAATTAATAATTTCATTTAATAATAATAATAATAATAATAATAATGAGATGACAAATTAAATTTTTTGGAATGAAGCCAAAGTAGTATGTAGGAAAAAATTTATATTTCTAAATGCCTATATCAATAAAAAAGAAAAAGAACATGTCAATAAATGGGGCATGCAATTTTTTTAAATCCTAGAAAAAGAACAAATTAAAAATCTCCATTTAAACACTAGAATACAAAGTCAAAAGATCAATAAAAATGAAAAATTTTAAAACCCATTAAACTAGTAAGTACAAATATGAGTTTGTTTTATAAAAAAATCAATAAAAGAGATCAACCCCTGGTTAATTTGATTTTTATAAAAAAGAAAACCAAGTTACCAGTATCAAAAATGAAAAGGATAAATGCATCATCAATGAAAATGAAATTAAAACAATATATTGACCAATTATATGTCATTTACAAAAATGCCAATTGCCCTCATTGATAGAAAAGGCAGTAGAATGCTTAAATATTGCTCCTTAGAAAAAAGAAATTGAACAAACCATCAATGAACTCCCTAAGAAAAAAATTGCAGAACGAGATTCCCAAGTGAATTCCACCAAACATTTAGAGAACAATTAATTCTAATACTACATAAACTATTTTGAAATAGATAAAGAAGTTCTACAAAACTCTTTCTATGACATAAATATGCTTTTGATACCTAACTAGGAAGAGCAAAAACAAAGAAAACAATAGGCCAATTTTCTCAGTGAATATTAATGCAAAAAAGTTTAAATAAAATACTAGCAATGAGATTAAATCAATATAACAGAAATATTATACACAATAATGAGGCAAGTTTTATACCAAGTATGTAAAACTGGTACAATATTAGGAAAACTATGAGCATAATTAACCATATCAATAACACAAATAACAAAAATCATATGTTTACCTCTGTTTAGCTTATAAAACCCTTTATAAACTAGGCCCTTCTACCTTTTCAGTCTTCTTACACTTTACTTCCCAACATTTACTCTAATATAATGATACTGGCCTCCTGACAGTTGCACAAACAAGATATACCATCTCTTAACTGCCAGGATTTTCTCTGGCTATCCCTCATGCCCTGCTCTAGCTACTAATCTCCCTGGCTTCTTTTAAGCTCCAACTAAAATCCCACCCTCTACAGGAATCTTTCCCCAATCTGTCTTAATTCTAATGCCTTTGTTCTGTTAATTTTCTACTTATACTGTATATAGCTTACTTTGGATAAATTTGTTTACACATTACTTCTCCTTTAGATTGTAAACTTACTGAGGGCAGGGATTGGCTCATAGTAGGTACATGAGAAATGTATATTGATTGATAAGGATATTAGCTTTTAGCTTTCTTTGATTGGTTCTGGTTCTGGTATCAAGATCATATTTTTTATCTTACAAGCTATGTATTTTCACTGTTTAAATATTTCTGTTTCAAATGTGTTCTTGTAAACAACAAATTGTGGATTTTGCTTTCTAGTTCATTCTACTAACATCTATTTTATAGGTGAGTTAAGTTCTGATTGTTAATTGCATATTACACTACCCTCAATCCTATTTTTTTTTTTTTAGTGAGGCAATTGGGGTTAAGTGACTTGCCCAGGGTCACACAGCTAGTAAGTGTTAAGTGTCTGAGGCTGGATTTGAACTCAGGTCCTCCTAACTCCAGGGCCAGTGCTCTATCCACTATGCCACCTAGCTGCCCCTCAATCCTATTTTTTATACTTGTTTTTCTTTTTTTGCCCCATACCTTATTCTTTTCTTTAATATTATTCCCATTTATTTAGAATTTTATTTTTCCCATATTACATGTAAATACAATTTTAATGTCAATTTTTAAAACTTTGTATTCCAAATTCTCCTCATCCCACACTCCCCAAAATCTCATTATCAATGCAAACAATTGAATATGTTATACATATGTAGTCATTCTAAATATTCCCAAATTAATTGTGAAAGAAAATAGACAAAAAAAAACTTAAGAAAAGGAACTTTCTCTGGAGATAGATTATATTTTTTCATAAGTCCTTCAGATTTGTTGTGGATCATTGAATTGCTGGAAATAGCTAAGTCATACACAGCTGAAAATCTTACAATATTGCTGTTACTTTGTATACAGTACATTTCACTTTGCATCAGCTCATGTAAGTACAGGTTTTTTTTCTGATAGCATACTGCTGATCATTTCTTATAGCACAATAGTCTTCCATCATAATCTCATCCCACAATTTGTTCAGTCATTCATTCCTCAATTGATGGTCTTCTCTTTAATTTCAAATTCAACTTTTTGGTTTTTTAATCTCTTTTGGGATACCTACCTAGCAGTGGTATTACTAGGTCAAAGAGTATGCATAATTATATAGCCCTTTGGCCATAGTTCCAAATTGCTCTACAGAATTTTTGAATCAGTTTACAGCTTCACCAAGAGTGCATTAATGTTGGGGGGGCAGCTAGATGGCACAGTGGATAGAGCACCAGCCTTGGAGTCAGGAGGACCTGAGTTCAAATCTAGTTTCAAACACTTGACACTTACTAGCTGTGTGACCCTGGGGAAGTCACTTAACCCGTTCCCCTCCACACACAAAAAAGAGTTTATTAATGTTTTGTTTTCTCCACATCCCCTACATTTGTCATTTTTCTTTTTCTCTGCTGTCCTATTATCCAATTCAGTAGGTATGAGGTGGTAACCCAGAATTGTTTTGACCTGCATCTCTCCAATCAATAGTTAGAGCCTTTTTTTTTTTACATATGGCTAGGGGTAGCTTTAATTATTTCATCTGAAAAATTCTTATCTTTTGATCATCTATCAATTGGAGAATTGCTCTTATTTTAACAAATTTGACCCAGTTCTCTATGTGTTGAGAACTGAGGCCTGTCAGACAAACTTGCTTCAAAAATTTTTTTTTTCACAATTACTAACTGTATTTACCTCCATCCTGTTCCCTTCCCATGACATTTACTCTATTTTCTATCTTCTTTCACTCTGTTCCTCCTCAAAAGTGTTTTGCTTCTTACTACTCCCAACCCCAATCTGCCCTCCCTTCTATCACTGTGCCACCCCATTCTTTTCCCCTCCTCGTTTCCTTCATGGTAAGATAGATTGCTATACCCAATTGATTGAGTATGTTATTTCTCTTTGAGCCAATTCTAATGAACATAAGGCTCACTCACTCCCCAGTACCCCTCCCAACTTCCCCTTCACTGTATAATAAGCATTTTCTTCTTTCTTTTATGTGAGATACTTTACTCCATTCCACCTCTCCCTTCCCTTTCTCCCAGTACATTCCCCTTACCGCTTAGTTTTATTTTTTTAAAGATACCATTCCTTCATATTCAATTCACACCTGTACCATCTGTTTAAATATATTCCATCCACCTGCCCTAATAATGAGAAAGTTCTTATGCATTACAAGTATCATCTTCCCATGAAGGAATGTAGTATAACCTTTTAATATCCCTTATGATTTCTTTTTCTTATTTACCTTTTTATGGTTCTCTAGCATCTTTATTTGAAAGTCAAATTTCTTTTCAGCTCAGGTCTTCTCATCAAGAATGCCTGAAATTCCTCTATTTCATTGAATTCCCATTTTTTTCTGCTGAAGTATTATACTCAGTTTTTCTAGGTAGATGATTATTGATTAAAATCCTAGTTCCTTTGCCTCCAGAATACATATTCCAAGCCCTCTGATCCTTTAATGTAGAAGCTTGTCCTGACTGTGGCTCCACAGTATTTGAATTCCTTCTTTCTAGTTGCTTGCAATATTTTCTTCTTGACCTCAGAGTTCTGGAATTTGGCTATAATATTCCTGGAAGTTTTCATTTTGGGAAGTCTTTTAGGAGGTGATCAGTGGATTCTTTTTATCTCTGTTTTACCTTCTGATTCTAGAATATCAGGGCAATTTTTTCTGACAACTTCTTGGAAGATGATATCTAGGCTCTTTTTTTTTTTCTTTTTTGATCATGCCTTTCAGGTAGTCCAGTAATTTTCAAATTATCTCTCCTGGATCTATTTTCCAATTCAGTTGTTTTACCAATGAGATATTTCATATTGCCTCCTATTTTTTCATTCTTTTGGTTTTGCTTTATTGTTTCTTGATTTCTCATAAAGTCATTAGCTTCCATTTGCTCAATCATAATTTTTAATGAGTTATTTTCCTCAGAGAGCTTTTGTACCTCCTTTTCCATTTGGCCTATTTGGCTTTTCAAGGCATTCTTTTCCTCATTGGCTTTTTGTACCATTTGGTCCAGTCTGGTTTTTTTAAGGTATTATTTTCTTCAGTATTTTTTTGTATCTCCTTTACCAAGCTTTTGACTGTTTTTTTTCATGATTTTCTTGCATCACTCTCATTTCTCTTTCCATTTTTTCCTTTACCTCTCTTATTTTATTTTCAATGTCCTTTTTCAGTGCTTCTTTGGCCTGAGACCAATTCATATTTTTCTTGGAAGTTTTGGAGGTAGGAGCTTTGACTCTGTTATCTTCTTCTGAGGGTGTATTTTGATTTTCCTTGTCACCATAGAAACTTTCTAGGGTCAGCATTTTTTTCAGTTTGCTGATTTTCCCAACATATTTCTTGACTTTTAAGTCTTTGTTAAAGTGGGGCACTGCTTCCAGGGTGGAGGCCACACTATCCCAAACTTTAGGGGGTTTGAGCAGCTGTTCTCTGAGATACTTCTAGGAATTTGTAAATCCTTAGTTCTTCCACAGTGGTATGATTTAAGAAGAGGTGTTTACTACTCTCTTGGCCTGTGTTCCAGGGGCCTGCTTTTCTGCTTTGGAACTATGAAGCCTACTCCACTATGGCTATAAGCTCTTGTGTGCTTGTGCTCCTCCCCCACCTGGGACCATCACCAAAGACTGTCACCTGGATCTGAGTATGGACAAAACAACAGAATCCTACCTCAGTACTAACAGAGACCCCTGTAATCTCCTTTTGGTTAATTGTTGGACCCCCTTACCATTTGTGGACTGAATTCCACCTCTGATTCAGAGCCCAGGCCTGCTGCTGGTTCAGCTGGGTCTGTACTGGAGATGGGTCTGTGCTGGCACAGCCTGCACTGGGCTGCACTCTACTCTCACCCAGGTACAAGAGACCTTTCCTGCTGACCTTTTTAGTTGTCTTTGGATGGAAAATGATTTCACCCTGTATTTTTGTGTGTTCTGCTGCTCCAGGAATTGTTTTATGGCAATATTTCAAGGTGTTTGGAGGGGTCTTGGGGAGAGCTCAGGCAAGTCACTGACTTTCCTCTGCCATCTTGGCTCTACCTCCCCTCATACCTTATTCTTTACAATGATAAAGAGGGTATGAAGAGGGCAGGTAGGTGGCGCAATGGATAGAGCACCAGCCCTGGAGTCAGGAGTACTTGAGTTCAAATCCAGCCTCCGACACTTAATAACAACTAGCTGTGTGATCCTGGGCAAGTCACTTAACCCCAATTGCCTCATTTAAAAAAAAAAGAGGGTATGAAGGAGGAATGTGCTCAAAACAAATGATTAATATATCATTCAATTTGCATATATTATACTTCTTATCCTTCCCCTTTTACTACTCGTCTTCTCTCCTCTTTGCTCATGACTAATAGCTCCCTAATCTTACTATCTCTATTAATAGCCCTTACTCTCTGTGTCCCTTCCTCTTTGTATGTATGTATGTTTCCTCCCCCTTTGTCCAATTCAGAAGAAAGTAAAGATCTCATATAACCACCTCCCTCACTTTTCAATCTTATTAGTATAGTGGTTTTTTTTACATCATTTTATGTAAGAAAATAATTTCTAAGCTTTTTGCTTTGTTGGTCTTTTGGTGTGGCAATGAGAGTTAAGTGACTTACCCAGGGTTACACAGCTAGTAAGTGTCAAGTGTCTGAAGCCAGATTTGAACTCAGGTCCTCCTGAATCCAAGGCCAGTACCTTAACCACTGTGCCACCTATCTGCCACTCTATGCTTTTTTTCTTATTTCTTCCATAGTATATTGCTTTTCTTTATTGTATTCTATAAATGTTATAAAAATATTAGAAAATTGAAAATCATTTCCTTTCTTGCTATGGATAATATTCTAGTTCTTATCCCCAAATTTTCATATATATCCTTCATCTCATATGGTCCTTTACAATTGCTCAAATGTATTGACCTTTCTATATTCCTCTTAACTCATGCTTTTATTTCAAGTCTTTATTTCACTCTCTTATTTTAACCAGGAGTCAATCTCTCTCCCACTAATCCACCGTTAGATTATACTCACCTGTGCCAAGTAAGTTATTCTTAGTTGTAAACCTCTATTTTCGTCTTTAGGAATATGGTATTACAAGTTCTTTTGTGTTTATACACATAGCTTGACTATAACTTCTTGGTATTTGAGATTTTTTTTTTTTATTTCTGCCTCACTTTTTTTTTTTTAACATTTTGGTCTTTTATTTAATTTTTTTTTTTTATTTTTTTGCTGAGGCAATTGGGGTTAAGTGACTTGCCCGGGGTCACACAGCTAGTGATTGTTAAGTGTCTGAGGTTGGATTTGAACTCAGGTACTCCTGAATCCAGGGCTGGTGCTTTATTCACTGTGCCATCTAGCTGCCCCCCCCCCGACTTCTTATTTAATGTGCCTTTGACCTTATTGCTCTAGTCAGTTTTTCTAGGGTGTTTACATCCCCTCACATTCTATTTTTTCCAGCTAAACTGATTTGCTTCCCTTTTTTCCTTAAGTGGCATTAGATCTCCTACCACCATATTTTTGCCCAAACTGTCCTCAATCACTGGAATGCCCTTTTGATTTTCCCTCTTCAGATTTACTTCTTTATGAAAGAGTTCAAATATCACCTCTTTAAATAAGACATTTCTGATTTACGTATTTATTATTACCTCCTGTTAAATCATTGTGTATTATTGTGTTTATATCCTAAATTTATTCATGTTAAAAGGAAAATTCTTTTTTTCAGGCTTTTGCCCTGATTAATAAGGCAAAACCCAGGAAAATAGAGAATTAAAAGGCGTTTATTAAAAATGCATCAAGGGAGTAATATGTGACTGGTTGATCACTAAAGATCAGAAAGGGATTCAAGGTGGAGTCAGCTTTTATTAATAACTTTAGTAATGAGATAAAGACAATCCAGATAGACGGATGTCCAGAAAAAGAGGATGGACTATTTTATCTCAGATCCTGCCTGATTTTTCCATCATAAGGAAATGAAATGACTTTTGGTTTTGAGCTCCCAGTCCCTGGTATATAGTTAATAGATACTTGATAAATGGTCATTGATTGCTTAAAGCACTATGACTCTGTGTTCCTATGAGATCCCTGATCCTCAGTTTTCTTATCCATAAAATAGATATTAGAAAAATGTGCATTCCCTTTCTGGAAGAATTGTGTGGAAAATGCTTGTAATCTTGGGGGCTTTATAAATTTAAGCTATAATTATTTGACTAGCTTTTCCAGAAAACTACATTAACCTTTTACAAAAGGCATTTTAGCAGATTAAAAGAAAAGTCCTGAAGTTCTCTGAAGGAAAAAAAAAAGAAATATCAAAGTACCTTAGAATTAGTAGATTTTTGATCACTAGAGTTAAAGATAATGATATACATTTTGGTCTTGGTATGGTTTATGTATTTGTGTGTGTATCCAGGGCTATGTCTAAATGAAAAGGTTTATACCATATTTCTTGTCCAAACATTTTAGTTTCCATGGTATTAATTACAATAGACATATGCTCTTTTATTTGGGGGGTAGGGGGGTGGGGAAGATATAATAACGTATAAATAGCCATCCAAATTGTGTGCTCTTAATTTTAAGGGAGATAAAAGTCCATACAACTAATATGGACTTCACTTCATAACTAATATGGACTTTCCTTTATTTAAAGTTATATTTAGGGCCATCGTGACCAATGGAGAAATGTGTGTTTGTGTGTGTTCATGCACATGTAGGTGTGTATAGAAATCTAGTAGAAAGGACACATCACTGTTAAAGGAATGGGAGTTAGGAGAACACTGATGAGTAACAGAAAAATTTGCTTCCTGTCTATTTAAAGAAAGAAATGCACTGATTAGGAGCTATTTTCCTAAAAATTATGATACAGGGACATTAGTTCTACTATAATAGATGACAAGGTTTTATATTTGCTTTTTGTTTGGAAATATCCCAAATTTATTGCTTCCTCATACATTTCCAAAGTAGACCAATTATTAAAAGTATGAAGAGAATTTGGTTTCTCTGTTCAATGCATTTTTTTAAATGTTTACTTTGTGTTTTGGAAGATTTGTGCAGTTTCTTTTCAAAACCTATGGTTGAGAACACCTTACCAAAATTAAAGATTTCTCAGTACTATTTGCATTTTCTTCAGGGTTAGGATATCTACTGTAATACCATACCTTTTCACACAGAGAGCTGTTGTTATTTAAAATCCTGTTATTAGAATTCATGCAGAGAGAGAGAAAATTATATGATTAGTAAAAGCTGAGTTTCAGAGGCCCTGGGCCAGAGAAGACTCCACTCATTGCTCAGTTTAGGCAAGTATGACAATCTTTTTTTTTTTTTCAATATGGAATGTTTCACGAATTTGCATGTCATCCTTGCACAGGGGCCATGCTAATCTTCTCTGTATCATTCCAATTTTAGTATATGTGCTGCTGAAGCTAGCACGTGTGATAATCTTAAAATCAGGACTCTGTTGAAGGTTGTTGCTTGTAAGCCTCTGATATTGGCGAAATTCTAGGAAGGCTTCTTTCCCTGGGCCTAGGGGCTTTTTAAACTTTTCTCCTCAAGAATTTTTACCCCACTGATCATTCACCCTCTCTCTTCTCATCTCTTCCTTTCCACTGGGACATTTCTAATCTGCCTGCAACCATTTTCATAACTCTCTAGGCCTTAAAAGGATTTTCATTGATCCTTCCTTCCCTATAAATATGATATTTCAACTATCACAACCATTAAAGGAAATATGAAGAAAGACATCTGCATCCAGAGAAAGAACTGATAAAAATATGTATAGAATAATTTCACACACTTATGTGTATTACATATACACACAGCCCTGTTTGTGGCTAATGGGAACCATCTAGGGCAGGAGAAAAAAAGAAAAAGAAAAGAAACGTGATAACTTTGTTGTATATTTGGAATGAATAGTATGTACATGATAGATTTACAACTTCATATGTAATCATCTTTATTTTACTGTAGTTTGGAAATGCTTGTTTTGTTCCATGAATCAAAAATAAAATAAATCTGTAATACAAAAAAAAAGTAACAAAATGGAAAAAAAAAGTCTTCTTCCTTTCCTTTTATTTTCACTTCCAACAATTTAAAATCATCTAAACTTATTTTCTTTATATCCCTCCTCAGCCATTTACCATCTTACTTCTGAACTAATGAATCTTTGTAAACTGCTTTCACTCAAAGGTCACTAATCATCGAGGCCAATAGACTTTTTCAATTCTTTTATTCCTTGATTTCTCTGCAGTGTTTGCTTCTGTTGCCTAATCCTTCTGCATATATATACATAAATATAAATTATTCTTTGGCCTCTGTCAGGATTCCTCCACTTCCTCCACTTCTTTTTGTTTGTTTTCCTCAAAGACAAGACAAACATCACTTGTTTGTCCAAAGGTGCTAAGGCTTTAAGCTTGCACCTTCAATGTTGAACTTCTTTGTGGTCTATGGCTGCTTTCACTTGGCTTCCTTTCATCTAAGTGTATCAAAAGACTCACCACAAGTTTGCCTGATTATGGAAAGAGTTTTCATAGGCTGATAGAGGTTCTTCAAAAAATATAGGTGTTGGGGGCGGAGCCAAGATGGCGGAGAGGAAGCAGCAAGCTGCCTGAGCTCTCCTTCTGTTCCCTCAAAACGAACATTAAATCAAGCCTCTGGACGGATTCTGAAACTACAGAACCTGCAAAGAGACAGAGAGACACAGTCCTCCAACCAGAGATAATTTAGAAGACTTCAGGAAAAGGTCGGTCTGACTCGGGCAAAAGGGAGGCCCAGCGCAGGGCAGCAACCCAGCGCCGAGGGTCGGGGCAAGTCAGCAGGAGCTGCGGGCCACAGCCGAACAACTGAGGCTCCCGGAACCTGGTTCAAAAATCTGGTGGCCAAGGACAGTGGAAAAACTTACCTGCACCGGCCGAGAGGGCCATGAACGGCGGGATCAGACGCCGGAGTCTGGCGCCTGGCTGGCCGAGCACAATCAGACAGGAAGTGCAGGGCGGGGCATCTCCACACACCATAAAGGCCTCAGAGTAAAAGCCCGGTCACACAGCACCTATACAACTGCACAAGAAGCCCAAAACAGGGACCCTGGTGCCCCCAGAGCAGACCTCAACTTAAAGAATAAATAAATAAGCTGCAATAATGAGTAAGAAGCAAAAAAGAGCCCTCTCCATTGAGAGCTTCTGTATCAATAGGGAAGAAGCCAACACAAACTCAGATGAGGACAATAGCCTCAAATTGTCTACATCTGAAGCCTCACAAGGGAAGGTGAATTGGTCGCAAGAACAAAAAGCCTTCCTGGAAGAGCTCAAAAAGGATTTTAAAAATCAATTGCAAGAGGTAGAAGAAAAAATGGGGAGAGAAATGAAAGCAAAACAAAAAAACTATGAAAAAAGAATCAGCAGCTTGGAAAAGGAAGCTGAAGAAAACAAAGCCTTAAAAAATTCATTTGGCCAAATGGAAAAAAACCTGCATAATCTCACTGAAGAAAACAATACCTTAAAAAATTCACTTAGCCAAATGGAAAAAAAGGTGCATAATCTCACTGAAGAAAACAATACCTTAAAAAATTCACTTAGCCAAATGGAAAAAAAGGTGCATAATCTCACTGAAGAAAACAATGCCTTAAAAATTAAAGTGGGACAGTTGGAAGATAAGGAATCCATGAGACACCAAGAATCAGTCAAGCAGAATAAAAAAAATGAAAAAATAGAAGAAAATGTGAAATACCTCATTGGAAAGACAACTGATCTGGAAAACAGATCGAGGAGAGACAATTTGAGAATCATTGGACTGCCTGAAAGCCATGACCAGAAAAAGAATCTAGATACCATATTCCAGGAAATTATTAAGGAGAACTGCCCTGATATCATAGAATCAGAGGATAAAATCATCATTGAAAGAATCCACCGATCACCTCCTGAAAGAGACCCCAAAAGGAAAACTCCAAGGAATATTGTAGCCAAATTCCAGAATTATCAGGTGAAGGAGAAAATACTCCAAGCAGCCAGAAAGAAGCAATTTAAATATCATGGAGCCACAGTCAGGATTGCTCAGGACCTGGCAGCTTCAACATTAAAGGACCGCAAGGCTTGGAATATGATATTCTGGAAGGCAAAGGAGATTGGATTGCAGCCGAGAATCTATTACCCAGCAAAAATGTGCATTTTCTTTCAGGGGAAAAGATGGACATTTAATGACATTGGGGACTTTCAATCTTTCCTGGTGAAAAGACCAGAACTGAATAGAAAATTTGATCTCAACATACAAGACTCAAGAGAAGTTTAAAAAGGTAAACAGAGGGGAAAAAAAAAGTTACCCTATTAGGTTAAACTGTTTATATCCCTACACAGGAAGATAATACTCATAACTCTTAAGAACTGTAAATGTATTTGGGCAGAGAGAAGGACTTTATATAGAGGGTATAAATATAAATTGTCTTTGATGTGATGATACAAAAGAATTAAGGGGATAAAAAGGGAGTCTATGGGGAGGAGAGGAAAGGGGAGGTGGAATGGGATGAATTATATCATATGAAGAGGTGGAAAAAACCTATTATAATAGAGGGAAAGAAAGGAGGGGGGAACATGGTTTCAACCCTATTCTCATTAGATTTGACTCAAAGAGGGATTAACATATACGTTCATTGGGATAAAGAAACTTAACTCATTCTTTAGGGAAACAAAAGGGGAAGGGAAAGGGGGGGACTGATAGAAGGGAGGACAAAAGCAAGGGAGAAAAGGGTAAAGAAAAGAGAGGGGGGTGATAAAAAGGGAGGGCAGATTGGGGGAGGCAGGGGTAAGAAGTAAAACGTCGGTGAGGAGGAATAGGGTGAAAGAAGGGGGGAAAAGTACAAAGGGGGTAAATAGAATGGAGGGGAATAGACAGTCAGTAATAATAACTGTAAATGTGAATGGGATGAACTCTGCTATAAAACGGAAGCGAATTGCAGAGTGGATTAAAAACCAGAACCCTACAATATGCTGTTTACAAGAAACACATTTGAAGCAGAGAGATACACACAGAGTAAAGGTAAAAGGCTGGAGCAGAATATATTATGCCTCAGCTAAAGTAAAAAAGGCAGGGGTAGCAATCCTTATCTCAGACAAAGTGCAGGCAAAAATAGATCTCATTAAAAGAGATAAGGAAGGAAATTACATCTTACTTAAAGGTACTATAGATAATGAAGTAATATCAATATTGAATATGTATGCGCCAAGTGGTATAGCATCCAAGTTCTTAGAGGAGAAGTTAAATGAGTTACAAGAGGAATTAGATAGTAATACTATACTAGTGGGGGATCTGAATCTCCCCCTCTCAGAATTAGATAAATCTAGCCAAAAAATAAATAAGAAAGAAGTGAAAGAGGTGAATAGATTACTAGAAAAGGTAGACATGATAGATGTCTGGAGAAAACTGAATGGGGATAGAAAGGAATATACCTTTTTCTCAGCAGTACATGGCACATTTTCAAAAATTGACCATGGATTAGGGCACAAAAACATCATAGTCAAATGTACAAAGGCAGAAATAGTAAATGCATCCTTCTCAGATCATGATGCAATAAAAATTACATGTAAGAAAGAGCCAGGGAAAAGTAGAATGAAAATCAATTGGAAACTAAATAATTTCATTCTAAAGAATGAATGGGCCAAACAAGAAATCATAGAAACAATCAATAACTTTATCCAAGAGAATGACCATAATGAGACAACATACCAAAATCTATGGGATGCAGCCAAAGCAGTGCTTAGGGGAAAATTTATACCTCTAAATGCTTACATGAATAAGAAAGTGAAAGAGGAGATTAATGAATTGGGCATGCAACTTAAAAAGCTAGAAAAAGAACAAATTAGAAATCCCCAATTAGACACTAAATTAGAGATCCTGAAAATTAAAGGAGAAATCAATAAGATTGAAAGCAAAAAAACTATAGAATTAATCAATAAAACTAAGAGCTGGTTTTATGAAAAAACCAATAAAATAGATAAAATATTGGTTAATTTGATTTAAAAAAAGAAAGAAGAAAACCAAATTACCAGTATCAAAAATGAAAAGGGTGATGTTACCACCAATGAAGTGGAAATTAAAGCAATAATTAGGAAATATTTTGCCCAACTGTATGCCAATAAATTTGACAATCTAAATGAAATGGATGAATATTTACAAAAATACAAACTGCCCAGGTTAACTGAAGAGGAAATAAAATCCTTAAATAAACCCATATTAGAAAAAGAAATTGAACAAGCTATTAATGAACTCCCTAAGAAAAAATCCCCAGGGCCAGATGGGTTTACGGGTGAATTTTACCAAACATTTAAAGAACAGTTAATTCCAATATTATACAAATTATTTGGAAAAATAGGTGAAGAAGGAGTTCTACCAAATTCATTTTATGACACAAATATGGTGGTGATACCAAAACCAGGCAAAGCAAAAACAGAGAAAGAAAATTATAGACCAATTTCCCTAATGAATATTGATGCTAAAATCTTAAATAAGATATTAGCAAGGAGATTACAGCAAGTGATCACCAGGATAATACACTATGACCAGGTGGGATTTATACCAGGAATGCAGGGCTGGTTCAACATTAGGAAAACTATTAACATAATCAACCACATCAATAAGAAAACCAACCAAAATCATATGATTATCTCAATAGATGCAGAGAAAGCTTTTGACAAAGTACAGCACCCATTCCTAATAAAAACACTAGAGAGTTTAGGAATAGGGGGAGCTTTCCTTAGAATAATAAACAGTATCTACCTAAAGCCATCAGCAAGTATTATATGCAATGGAGATAAATTAGAGGCCTTCCCAATAAGATCAGGGGTGAAACAGGGATATCCATTATCACCCCTATTATTTAATATTGTTCTAGAAATGTTAGCTTTAGCAATCAGAGAAGAGAAAGGAATTAAAGGAATTAGAATAGGCAAGGAGGAAACAAAACTATCACTCTTTGCAGATGATATGATGGTATACTTAAGGAATCCTCGAGAATCAAGTCAAAAATTACTTGAAACAATTAACAACTTTAGCAAAGTAGCAGGATATAAAATAAATCCACATAAATCATCAGCATTTCTATACACGACCAACAAAGTCCAGCAGCAAGAGATAGAAAGAGAAATTCCATTTAAAGTAACGGTAGATAATATAAAATACTTGGGAGTCTCCTTGCCAAGACAAACCCAGGAACTCTATGAACACAACTACCAAACACTCTTCACACAAATCAAATCAGATCTAAATAATTGGAAAGATGTCAATTGCTCATGGATAGGCAGAGCTAATATAGTAAAAATTACAATACTGCCTAAATTAATTTACTTATTCAGTGCCATACCAATCAGGCTACCTAAAAATTATTTTATACAGCTAGAAAAAATAATAACAAAATTCATCTGGAAAAACAAAAAATCAAGAATATCCAGGGAAATAATGAAAAAAAATTCACAGGAAGGTGGGTTAGCGGTACCAAACCTGGAGCTTTACTATAAAGTGGCAGTCATCAAAACTATCTGGTACTGGCTAAAAAATAGAGTGGTAGATCAATGGAATAGGCTAGGCTCAGGAAATGCAGTAGTAAATGACACTAGTAATGTAGTGTTTGATAAACCCAAAGACTCCAGCTTCTGGGATAGGAACTCAGTATTTGACAATAACTGCTAGGAAAACTGGAAGACAATATGGCAGAAATTAGGCTTAGACCAACATCTTACACCTTATACTAAAATAAGGTTAAAATGGATACATGATTTAGACATAAGAGGTGATACCATAGGTAAATTAGGAGAGAAAGGAATAGTGTACCTATCAGATCTTTGGAAAGGAGAACAGTTTTTGACCAAACATGAGATAGAGTATATTATAAAATGCAAAGTGGATGATTTTGATTATATTAAATTAAAAAATTTTTGTACAAACAGAAGCAATGCATCCAAAATTGGAAGGGAGGCAGAAAGCTGGGAAACAATTTTTGAGGCCAGTGCTTCTGATAAAGGCCTCATCTCTAAAATATATAGGGAATTAAATCAAATTTATAAGAATCCAAGTCATTCCCCAATTGAGAAATGGTCAAAGGATATGAACAGGCAGTTTTCTGATGAAGAAACCAAAGCTATCTATTCCCATATGAAAAAATGCTCTAAATCTCTAATGATTAGAGAGATGCAAATTAAAACAACTTTGAGGTACCACCTGACACCTATCAGATTGGCTAAAATGACAAAAAGGGAAGATAATAAATGTTGGAGAGGCTGTGGGAAAATTGGAACACTAATGCATTGTTGGTGGAGCTGTGAGCTGATCCAACCATTCTGGAGAGCAATTTGGAATTATGCCCAAAGGGCGATAAAGCTGTGCATACCCTTTGACCCAGCAATCCCACTCTTAGGTCTTTTGCCCAAAGAAATCATGGAAGGGGGAAAGGGACCCATATGTACAAAAATATTTATAGCTGCTCTTTACGTGGTAGCAAGGAATTGGAAGTTGAGGGGGTGCCCATCAATTGGGGAATGGCTGGACAAGTTGTGGTATATGAATACAATGGAGTACTATTGTGCTGTAAGAAATGATGAGCAGGAAGAGTTCAGAGAAACCTGGAGGGTCTTGCGTGAGCTGATGATGAGTGAGATGAGCAGAACCAGAAGAACATTGTACACAGTATCATCAACATTGAGTGTTGACCCACTGTGATGGACTATATTCTTCTCACCAATGCAATGGTTCAGAAGAGTTCCAGGGAACTCATGATAGAAGAGGATCTCCAAATCCAAGAAAAAAAAAAAGAAAGAAAGAACTGTGGAGTATAGATGCTGATTGAACCATATTATTTCTTTTGTTTTGGGTGCTGTTGTTTTTTTTTCTATTTTGAGGTTTTGCATCACTGCTCTGATTCTTTCTCTTGTAACAGGATTAATGCAGAAATAGGATTAATGTTATTATGTGTATATATGTGTGTGTGTGTGTATATATATATATATATATATATATATGTATATGTACAGAGATATATAGATATAACCTATATCAGATTACCTGCTGTCTAGGGGAGGGGGGAGGGAGGGGAGGGAGGGAGAAAAATCTGAAATTGTAAAGCATGTATAAACAAAAGTTGAGAACTATCTTTACATGTAACGGAAAAAATAAAATATCTCATAAAAAAATATAGGTGTTATAGTATCCACATTGAGTAATATTAATAGTTAACATTTAAACAGTATTTTCTATATTCCAAGCACTGTTCTAAATGCTTTAGAAATATTATCTCCTTTGATCTTCGGAACAAGGTAGTTACTAGCATTACTCTAATTTTACAAATGAGGCAACTGAGGCAAATAGAGGTTAAATGGCTTGTTTAGGGTCACATACCTAGTATCTGAGACCACATTTGAACTTAGATCTTCCTGACTTCAAGCCCAGATCTCTATCCATTGCTTTACCAAGTTGCCTTTTTCTATGCTAAATCTAAATAATACCTCTTTTTCTTAACTGTTGAATGACCCATGAGTGCCTCATTTGTTATTGTTGTTTAGACTTACCTAATTTCATGATCTGATTAGAGGTTTTCTTGGCAATGATACTGGAGTGGTTTGCCATTTCCTTCTCCAGTTCATTTTACAGATGAGAAAACAGAGGCAAAGAGTTACTTGCTTTGAGTCACATAACTCATAAGTGTCTAAAGACAGATTTGAATTCATGTCTTCCTGACTCCAGACCTACTATTCTATCCACTGTGCCACCTACCTTCCCCAGGGTGCCACATTAACTTCTGCTTTTATTTGTTTGTTTGTTTTTTGTTTTTGTTTTTGTTTTTGCTTTTGCTTTTGTTTTTGCTTTTTGCAACACAATGAGGATTAAGTGACTTGCCCAGGGGCACACAGCTAGTAAGTGTCAAGTTTCAGAGGCCAGATTTGAACTCAGGTGCTCCTGAATCCAGGGCCAGTGCTTTATCCACTGCGCCACCAAGCTGCCCCCACCACATTAACTTCTAACAAAAACTAACATGATAACATGCCTGGGCCAGGCCTGCCCAGAACAACTTCCAAGACACTTTGCTTTACCAGTTTCTATCCTACATGGTACATTAAAGACACACAATCTTAGGAATGCTTCCATTCCATAAGATAGCTACTCTGTGTCCTTCCCTCTATCCTCATTCCTCAAAACAAAATAAACAAAAATCTCCAGGCTCTTTTCCTAAAACAGATCTAGGAAAAGCTCAGAATCAATCAACAAACATTTATTATATTCCTTTTATATGTTAGGCACTCTACTAAATAAAAATAAAAATAGTCTCTGACCTCAAGGAACTTGAAATCTAAAGGAGATAAATGGTACATATAAAAGTAAGTACAAGACATGCAGAACAAATACAAGGTAGTCTTGGGGGGAAAAAGTCACTTGTAGCAGGGAGAACTAGGAAAGGCCTCCTGTAGAGGGTGACAGAAATTGAGCCTTAAAGGGAACCAGGGATTCTAGGAGGTAGGGGTGGGGCAGAAGAACATCCCAATTATCCAAGACATCCAGTACAATGGCCCAGAGAAGAGAGATGGAGAATAGTGTGTGAGGAATATCAAATAAGCCAATATGTCTCACCTATACAAAATATTGAGGGGAGTGATATGTAAGAAGGTAGGAAAGATAGAATGAGGAGAGAAGAGCGTAGCACATGGAACAGGACCAGCCTTAAGCAGGCAGCACCTCCAGGGCCTTGGAATCTTCAGCTGCTTCTTCTGAAGCTCAACTCGTGGATCGGTGAGGGGGTCCAGAGTTTTAGGGAAATAGCTGCAGTCTCTGCTGGAACTGGGGCGGGGCACTCACATTCTGAACCAGCAAGCAAACTCTAGGGACAGCCACCCAGTGGTGGAGGGGCACAGGCACAGATTTCAATCAGACTTCTGTTTCTGGGGTCAAAGAGAAAGTGGCTATGGTTACTCACAGGCCAGGCAGGCTGAGAAGAAGCCCAATCACACCCTTGGCCACACTGTAGCTTGGAACAGGCTGCAAGTCTGGAATCAAGGGTACACTTTAAGAAGGAATTAAAAGCCAAGAAATAGGGGATCAAGATGAGTAGGAAAAGAAAACTGCAGACCACTGAAAGCTTCTTTGAGGGCAAGGTAGACCAGAATACACCCTTAGAAGAAGATAATAACAAAGATAAAGATCCTGCATCCAAAGCTCTCCCCAAAATGAATTGGTCTCAGGCCATAGAAGCATTCAAAAAGGACTCTGAAGAGAAAGTAGGAGAGATAGAAGAACGATTTCGAAAGGTGGAAGAAAGAATGGAAAGGGAAATGAGAGTGATGCAGGAGATTCATGAGAAAAAAAAGTTAATAGCTTGAAAAGCAAAATGGAAAAGGCAATACAAAAGCTCTCTGAAGAAAATAATTGCCTAGAATTAGGATTGAGCAAATGGAACCTAGTGATTTTATGAGAAACCAAGACACAGTAAAGCACATCCAAATGAATTTAAAAAAAATAGAGGACAATATGAAATATCTCCTTGGAAAACCAGTTGACCTGGAAAATAGATCCAGGAGAGATAATTTGAAAATCACTCAACTACCTGAAAACTATGACCAAAATAAGAGCCTAGACATCATCTTCCAAGAAATTGTCACGGAAAATTGCCCTGATATTCTAGAAACAGAAAGAAGGTAAAGTAGAAATTGAAAGAATCCACTGATCACCTTCTAAAAGAGATCCCCAAAGGAATACCTCCAAGAATATTATAGGCAAATTCCAGAGCTCCCAGATCAAGGAGAAAACATTACAAGCAGCTAGAAAAGAGGAATTAAAATACTGTGCAGCCATAGTCAGGATAACACAAGATCTAGCAACTTCTACATTAAAGGAACGGAGGGCATGGAATATGATATTCTGGAGGGCAAAGGAACTGGGACTACATCCTAGAATCACATACCCAGCAAAACTGTGTATAATCTTTCAGGGGGAAAATGAGACTTCAATGAAAAAGAGGACTTCAGGTATTCATGCTAAAAAGACATGAAATGAATAGAAAATTTGACTTTCAAATACAAGACCCTAGAGAAGCATAAAAAGGTAAACAGGAAAAAGAAATCATGAGGGACATTAAAAGGATAAACTGTTTACCTTCTTCCATGAGAAGACAATATTTTCAACTCATAGGAATTCCTCAGTATTAGGGAAGCTGAAAGGAATATACTTAGACACAGGGTACATGTGTGAAATGAATATGAAGGGATGGTATCTGTAAAGCATTTATCCTTGTTTTCTTGTGGGGCAGGCAGGGTGGGGTGGCTTATAACTGGGGCTGGGGCTTTGTTCACTGTGTCACCTAGGTGACCCATAATAACATTTTCAAAATAAAGTTAAAGTGTTAGAGGAATGCACTGGAAGAAAGGGAAAGGGAGAGGTTGAAGGAGGGTAAAGTGGATCACATAAAAGAAAAAAGAAAAACTTATGGAGTGGAGGGGGAAGTGGGGAAGGAGTGGGGGAATGAGTGAACCTTACTTTCATCAGAATTGGCTCAAACAGGGAATAACATAAACACTCAAGTGGGTAAAGTAATATATTTTGCCTGGAAGGAAAATGGGAATGGAAGGGGGAAAGGGAGGAAAGGTGAAGGAAGGGAGGGCAGATTGTGGAGGGGGCAGTAAAAAACAAAACACTTTCAAGGAGGGATATGGTGAAAGAAGGTAGAAAATAGAGTAAATATCAAGGGGAGGGAATATGAAGGAGGGTAATACATTTAGCAATAGTAAATGTGAAAGAAATGATGAGCAGGATGCTATCAGAAGGACATATGAAAAATGCAAACCATCAACAGAGGAAGAACTAATGTTATTTGAATATAGATTGAATAATGGTTTTATTTGTTAGTTCCTCTTTCTAAAGTTATTCTTCTATTTTCTTTCACAACTTGACTAATGTGAAGATGCTTGGCATAACTGCACATGTATGACTTATATTGAATTGCTTGATTCCATAGGAAGGACTGAGGATGGAGGAAGGAAGAAAATTTACAACACAAATTTTTAAAAAAATCAATTTGAAGAAATGATGAGCAGGCAGATTTCAGAGAAACATGGAAGGACTTACATGAACTGATGCTGAGTGAGATGAGCAGAACCAGGAGAACATTGTACACAGTATCAACAACATTGTGTCTTGATCAAGTGTGACAGACATGACTCTTCTCAGCAACACAATGGTCCAAGATAGTTCCAAAGGCCTCATGATGGAAAATGCTCTCCGAATCCAGAAAAAAAGAACTGTGGAATCAAGATGCAGATTGAACCATACTATTTCTAGTTTTTGTTTGTTTTTTTTTCCTTTTTTTGAGGTTTTTCCCTTTTTCTCTGTTTCTTCTTTCACAGCATGACTAATGCAGAAATATGTTTAATGTGATTGTACATATATAACCTATATCAGATTGCTTGCTGTCTTGGGGAGGGGGAGGGAAGGAAGGGAGGGAGAAAAATCACCTAAACTCATTTTCTTTATATCCCTCCTCAGCCCTTTTCCATCTTACTTCTGAACTGATCTCTGGAGACTGCTCTCACTCAAAGGTCACTAATCTTCAAGGCCAAGAGACTTTTTCAATTCTTTTATTCCTTGATTTCTCTGCAGTGTTTGCTTCTGTTGCCTAATCCTTCTGCATATATATATATATATATATATATATATATGTATGTATGTATGTATGTATGTATGTATGTATGTATGTATATATTATTTGGCTTCTATCAGGCTTCCTCCACTTCTTCAAGCAAAGCATAGGCTTTTAGATGCAGATTGAACCATACTATTTCTCCTTTTTTTGTTTTCCTTTTTTGAGTTTTTTTCCTTTTGCTTTGATTTTTCTTTCACAGCATGACTAAAAGCAGAAATATGTTTAATGTGATTGTACATATATAACCTATATCAGATTGCTTGCTGTCTTAGGGAGGGAGGAGGGAAAGAAAGGAGGAAGAAACATTTGAAACTAGAAATCTTACAAAAACAAATGTTGAAAACTATCTCTACATGTAACTAGAAAATAATAAAATACTATATGAAAAAAATAAATTAAAAAAAGATAGAATGAGGCCAAATTTTTTTTTTTTTTAGTGAGGCAATTGGGGTTAAGTGACTTGCCCAGGGTCACACAGCTAGTAAGTGTTAAGTGTCTGAGGCCGGATTCGAACTCAGGTACCCCCGACTCCAGGGCCGGTGTTCTATCCACTGTGCCACCTAGCTGCCCCCGAGGCCAAATTTTAATGAGATTTGAATGCCAAAAAGAACAGTTCATATTTGCTACTAAAAGAAATGGGGAGTCATTGAAGTTTTTGAAGTTGGCAAGTGGGATGACATAGGTCTCACCAGACTTTTAGGCAACCCTTTTTAAATCACTTTGGCATTTATATAGAGCATAGTTTGGAGTGGAGAGAGAGTTGAGGACAGGGAATCAATTTGGGGGTGATTTAAATAGTTAAAAGAGAGACATAATGAGTGCCTAAACTAAGGGAGTAGATATATGAGTGGCAAGAATTTGGATAATCCAAGATGCTGTCTAGATAGAAAACACAGTTTGTCAACTGATGAGATGTATAGGTGAATGAAAATGAAGAGTTGAAGATGACACCAAGGTTGTCAACCTGGGTGACTGGAAATGTGGTGTTTCCTTCAGCAATAATAGAGAAGTTCAAAAGAGGGATGAGACTGGAGAAAATCCTTGGCTTCTTTCAGGGCTAAGATGAAGTGTTCCCTTTTGCAAGGGGACTTTTCTGGCATCCACAGAGTTGTCTGTCTTGTATTTACACTCAGACACATACTTATGGCTGTATTTTGCATGACAAGAATTTATATATAGATGTAATCATAAGACATAGAATGCCTACACACACTTGTACATAAATATGTATGTATTTGTGTACACATATGCATAACCACAGTACTGGTTACAGCTCTATTTAAGCCCGTACTCCATTAACTCCATTCATTGAAAATACTAGCATATAATATGGAAATATGCCTGTATTGACTTATTCAGTCATTTCTACTCATGCCCAACTCTGTGTCCCTATTGGTGCTTTTCTTGGAAAAGATACTGGAGGGGTTTGCTATTTCCTTCTCCAGCTCATTTTACAGCTGAGCAAACTGAGGCAAATAGGTCAAGTGACTTGTCCAGGGTCACATTGTTAATGAGAATCTGAGGCCATATTTGAACTTAGGAAGATAAGTCTTCCTGACTCCAGGTCTAGTACTCTATCAATCCACTGTGCAACCTAGCTGCACACACATATTTTATATTAAATTTCTTGCCTTCTTAAGAAGAGTTTGGGGAGAGGGATAGAGAGAATTTGGAATTCAATTTTTTAAAAAGTACTTTTTAAAGTTTTGTTTACGTGTAATTGGGAAAAATAAAAACTAAATGTAAAAATACTAGCAGAGAGAGCAGTGAAAAAAGTCTATGAATCATTTTCTTTACTCTATATTCTCTGATACTACATATGAGACACTGTGCTAAGTGCTTTACAAATATTGTCTTATTTGAACTTCATAACAATTATTCAAGGTAATTGCTGTTATTATGCCCATTTAAAACTGAGGAAACTGAGGTAAACAGAGGTTAAATAACTTGCCAAGGGCCACACAGGTAGGAAAGTATATGGAGCTAGATTTGAATTTGTTAAACAGTTGTAATAGCCACTGAATTGGATGCCTGTCTTGCAGTCTTTCTACTCCACAATCCATCCCCCACATGGCTACCAAAAAATGCTCGTAAGTAGAAATCTCAATCTATATCTGATTGCTTACTACTTCAGGGATGGGGCAGGAGAGGCAGGGATAGAATTTGGAATTCAAAACTTTAAATAGGGGCAGCTAGGTGGCACAGTGGATTAAGCACCACCCCTGGATTCAGGAAGATCTGAGTTCTAAGCTGGACTCAGACATTTGAGACTTACTAGCTGTGTGACCCTTGGGCAAGTCACCTAATCCTCATTGTGCTGCAAAAAATATATAAATAATTAAATTTAATTAAAAAATAAAAAATAAATAAAGTAGAAATCTCTCCACTTCACTCTTCTGCTCAATGAATTTCAATGGCTGCCCATTGCTCAAGGATAAAATGTAAAATTCAGTGTATGGTTCCAGCCTACATTTCTACTCTTATTTCACAAGATTCTTCTTTATTCACTCTATATTTCAGCCATGCTAGCCAATTTGAAGTTCTTTGATCTCAACCCAGCCTTTCATGCCTTCGTGATTTTAAAGAGGCTACCTTCTATGCCTGTACTATACTTCTACTTCACCTCCTCTTCTTAGAATCTTTAGCTTCCTTCAAGACTTCACATATGTGCCACCTCCTACAGGAAGTCTTTCCTGGCCCTCACCTCATTTAATAGTCCTCTATCTTTCCTCAAATTTTAATGTGTCTGTTTGCATGCCTGGAATTCTTACCTTCTCAATCTTTAGCTCTTGGTCTCCCTGGCTTCCTTTACATGCCAGATGAAATATTCCTTCTACAAGAAGCCATTCCTGATCCCACTTAATTCTAATGTCTTCCTTGTTTTGATTATGTCCAACATGACCTTTATTAAACTGGTTTTTTAAATAATTATTTGCATTTGTCTCCCCAATTAGACTGTGAGTTCCTTGAGACTGGGACTATTTGGTTTTTGCCTCCATATTCCCAGTGCTTACCACAATGTCTGAAATATAATAATAGGTGGTTAAAAAATTCTTGTTGACTTATTGACATTCTGTGCCCCTATCCTTGAGGACTATTTTTCATTTTGTCCTTGTGTGTCTGACATCTAGCACAATGACTGACAAAAAGTAAGTAATTAATAAATATTTTTTGGAGTGGATTGGATTGGAAGCTACCAAATGTTCTATGGGATCTGTCAAACCTTCTTCTCCTTTTCTCCTTTCACAGGTAGCCCAGGGCCCAGTCTGTTTCCAAGTCTGGTCATTTCTACCTTCACAGCACCTCTCTCTCTCTCTCTCTCTCTCTCTCTCTCTCTCTCTCTCTCTGTCTATCTATCACATTTTCTCCATGGAAGCAGCTACCATCTTGCTACAGGCTAGCTTCATCTCATGGCAAGACTATTGCAATAGCTTTCTGGTTGGTCTTCCATATGTCATCTTTCCTTACTCCAATCTATCCTCTACTCAGCTGCCAAAGTCAATTTTCCTACAACACAGGACTTACTCTGTAGCTTTCCTACTCAATAAACTCCAATGCCTTTTTATAACTTTCAGGATCAAATATAAAATCTCATTTGACATTTAAAGCCTTTCAGAACCTGACTCCTTCCTATCATTTTAGTCTTTTTATATTTTACTTCCTTCTCTGTACTCTAAGAACCAGCAACATAAGCCTTCTTATTTTTCCTCAAGTTTGATATTCTATCTCACAACTCTCTGCCCTGGCTGTCCACTATGCCTGAAATGTTGTCTAGTTCTTCACTTCTTCACTCTCCTCTTTCCTTGACCTTTTTCAATACTCAGCTCAATTCATACCTTCTATATGAGGCCCTTTTCCATTGTCTGCACTATTAAAATATGAAGTCCTTAAAGTCAGGGATTGCTTTGTGCTTTTTTTGTGATGCCAGTGTTTAGAATGGTGCCTAGCACAAGGGAAACATTTATTGAATGCTTACTGATTGACTAGCAGTTACCCACCATAACTAAGTGGAACTTTCCTGTCTCTTACACCAGGTTCAAACATCCTAATTATGGTTCTGATGATTAGGACACAGAACTACAATATCCTTGGATACATTATTTCTCATAATAGGGCAGGATACACCTCAACTTTGACTAGAGACATAACTAGTTGTTTTTTTTTTTTTCCACCTGGGGCAAAAACAATTGAGCGGCAATGGGAGGTGGAAAGTAGTGCTGCTGAGTATAATCTAATAGGAAGCAATCACATGAGAATAAGGGACAATCTAGTCCTTATACCTTTGAGTGTTATGACAGTCCCTTGGAGAAGGGATCCTACTATGGCAGACTGATCATGATTGTGCCTTGTGGAGAACTAAAATGCTCAGGGATGTTAATGACTGAATGGGGGAAGCATGCCTTACCTTAATCTCAAGTGTCAGGGCCTTGGACCAAAAAAGTCCTATTCACCATTTGCTAATTTTCAGTATTGTTCTAACCTTGCCTTAGGACACACTAACTCCTAACTTGCTGACTGCTGCACTTTCTCTTATAGACACACCCTTCCCATGCTTCCCAGATTACTGTTCTACTCTGTTCAATATAATTACAGAATCCCTCCAGTCAAACTGACTTACTCTATTCATAGGTCTATTCTTCCCACAAACCAACTCAATCATTCTGACTATAGATATTGGCTCTCTATTCATACCCCTTCCTTTATCACTGTTAGGCTATAAACCCTATCCTTTTCCACTACTGTGTGCTCAAGGAGGCCCTTATACGTCCCCCCTTTTTGACCTCTCGCTAAAATGCATGGCCTCCATAAACTATCTTTGCTTTCCATAGTCACTTCAATTATATCAAAATATAAGCTCATTGGGGATAGTTTCAATCATTATACTTGCATTCCTAGCACTTAGTTCAGGGCCAGGTATCCAGCAGATGCTTAAGAAATGGTTGTAGGGGCAGGTAGGTGGTGCAGTGTATAAAGCACCGGCCCTGGAGTCAGGAGGACCTGAGTTCAAATAAGGCCTCAGACACTTGACACTTACTAGCTCTGTGACCTTGGGCAAGTCACTTAACCCCAATTGCCTCAGCAAAAAAATAAATAAATAAATAAAGGTTGTAATTCCTTCCCCCTTTAAAAAATTTGCATAGCATTAATTTTTTTCCCTCATATACCCATTATACATTGATTATATTATGGTTATTTTGTGGGTATGTTACGTCCCCCAATAGACTGAAAGATTCATGAGAGCAGGCAATATGTAGTATTCAATTTCTGCTTCTATTCCCACCACCTAGCAGATTAGATGACTACAGTATACCCCTCAGAGGTGTATTGAGCAAACTGCCTCAGTTTACCCAAATAACTCGAGGAGACCACCAAGTCAAGCAGAGACAGATTTATTACATTCCCGTAGGAATGGGCAAGTTCAATGCATGAACCGCGCCAGCTAATACATGCCTTAACCTTATATAGGAATGCTGGTCAGAGGGGAAGTCCCCACGCACGCTAGGTCGAGCTCACAATCTAACAGGGTGCGTGTTCAGCTCATGATCAATGTATGGAGACATGCATACGTGTTCCAGGAGCAAGGGGAAAAAGGGGAGGGGGAACAAGGTCAAACCAAAGGAAGAGGAAACAGGGGAGTGACAGTCATGTTTCAAATCTCACAGTTCCCACTGACTCCCCTCTCCGGGCCCCTGTCTCTAAAGATATTCAACCTGAATAACAAGAAGAGTCACTCAGGTGCTTCAGCATTGTTAAGGATGACAGGGTTAAAATTTATCTTCGGCTATGTTGGGAAGTCAAAGAAATAGAATAAAGAATAAAAGAATAAAAGAATAACACATTGTTGGGACCCTAGGGTCAAGGGGATTCTGCTCTGAGAAAAAGAGACATGTTACTTAACATCTGGTCTCAACTCAATTGCTGCATCCTGTGCCAAGCCCCATCCTTTCTTCTTGAGTCCCGAGTATTGAATTGGTGGGCAAACTCCCTGACCCACTGACTAGGATTCTGACACATGATGGATTGCAGACAAAACTAATATGTAGCTGACAAGTGGGGAGACTGAGCAGAAGTAAAAATACTGTTAATTGGCAATAAAACTTAAAGGAGACAGTGAGAATTTGACAAGCAATAAACATCTAAATGAACTATACTGGGGCAGGGCTGGGTACCTTCCAGACCCCATCCTCAGAGTTTAATCTGACTCAAATCCATAATCATATCATACAGAGGGTATACATTTAAAGCTGCCCAAAAGCAGCAAGGGCTACCTCAAAAAAATTGTTTCTTACAACTCCTTAGATGTATTAAGCAGAAGATAAAATTATCAAGTATATATCTACAATCCTGACTTCTTAGCTTTTAACCCCCATGTTAACCTGTAAATTAAGGAAACAATCAATATAGAAGAAAATACGTCTTTATTCAGGGCAGAGGAACTATAGCTTGCAGTATAGCAAAGCAAGAAACTAGGAATACCCCAAAATGGGAACTGAGTGAGGACAGGGTTTTTATGGGATAATGAAACAAAGGGAACCAAAAGACTGCTCTAGAGTCATGTACAGAAGCTACTAACTAGTTAATGTAAAGTTTTAACTATAAAACTGCTCCTGAGTTAAGTATAGATGTTACTTAACTCTAAATAGAAACTACTTAATATAGGTGGACCCTTTTACATAATAACATAAAGTCCAGGGAGTAAAGTGCGGGATCATTTTGCTTGGGGGAAGGTCCATAAGTGATCAAGAGTCTGAAATTGACAAAGACTAGTCAGCCCCAGGCAATTCACCTGCCTGGGTAGGAGCACTGAGTGGAAAATCAGTCAATATTCAGTAAAGTTGTAGTTATCACACATAATAAATTACCTATAATATTCCTATTTAAATCCTAACTGACCTTCTAGGTGCAGTGCAAGTTCACATGAAGCCTTCCCTTGATATCCTAGTCTTCAGCATTCTTCCCTGATCAGTCAGCAATCATAAGTACCGATCACTGTGCTACAGGAAATTAGGTTATAAAGACAAAAGTGAAATAGTCTTTGTCTTTGAAGAACTTGCATTCTATCAGGGAAACAAAATATAAATGCAAGTTAATACAAAGTAACGTGGTGGGAACACTAGGTGGAGGGAGGCTGAGTTTTGAAGGGAGCTGCAGATTAGGCAAAATTGAGGAAAGAGTGCATCCTAGACATGAGGGAAAACTTGTACATGGAATTGTCATCACCACCACCACCCCCACTACCAGCTTTGCCATCATCATTGTCATTGTCATCATCTTTGCCATCCTCATAGTTCTTCATTTCAAAAACAATGATTCACATTGGTATAGCCTATTAAGGGTATAAAGTGCTTGAAAGCACTTTCATGCTATCTGTGAATATTTTATATTTCTCCTATTAGCAAATATAAAGTTCATGAGGGCACCAACTGGATCATTCTTCATCATCCTATTTACCAGGGCCATCAGTGCATATAATTGGTATTTAAATATTTGTTGAATTGTAGTTTTTGCATGATAATATGGAAACAGGAGCAGCTAGGTAGTTCAGTGGATAAAGCACTAGCCCTGGATTCAGGAGGACCTGAATTCAAATCTGACCTCAGATACTTAACATTACTAACTATGTGACCTGGGCAAGTAACTTAAGCTTCATTTCCATGCAAAAAAATTAAAATCAATTAAAAAATAAATAAAATTATAATATGGAAGCAGTTAATTGAACCTGTCTAAAATATAAGGATGCTTCATTTTATTTTAGTAATGATAAGATAGAACCAGCCTCAGAGTCAGGAAAATTGGATGTTTAACCCTAAAAAAGTGATTCTGAGTAGGGGCAGAGGGATATGATCTCTGTCACACAGCTGCTGCTCCATGGGAAATCTCTAGTAAAGGACTAGTGTCACCTGTCAGGTATTGTTATGAATAACAACTTTCCAAGGGTCTTTATATAGTAGGATTATGTGATTATGTTAAGGTTTTCGGTTTAACATTAAAGTATACATATACATGTATATATAATCTAGATTATTGTCTGCTTTTCTGAATGTACTTTCCTTTAAAATTGTTTATCCCATTTCTGGTATAAAAATGTTTAATCTCAGTGTCCCCAGAAACTCTCTAAAAATATTAATTACAAAGAGTGCTGATCTGAATGGATAGGTGAAGTTCCTCACCTGAGGCAAAGAAAAAACAAAATGTGCAAAAAAGTTCGAAACCAACAATTCCTTGGAAATTTTGTCCTAAAATATATAATAAAATTATCTGGAAGAGCAACACTAAATTGTTGCTTGAAAACCTATAATAATGGCTCAAGACAACTCCTCTAGCTAGACCTGTTTTCATTATCTGTGAAATGATACAATTCAAACTCTCTAATTGGGGCAGCTAGGTGGCTTAGTGGATAAAGCACCAGCTCTGGATTCAGGAGGACCTGAGTTCAAATCTGACCTCAGACACTTGATACTTACTAGCTGTGTGACCCTGGTCAAGTCACTTAACCCTCATTGCCCCACCAAAAAACCAAAAAAAACACAGAAAACAAAACTCTCTGATTAAAAGCCCCTTGAAACTCTTTTTAAAAATGATTTTCTTTTTTTCCTTTTTTTTTTTTTTGGTGAGGCAATTGGGGTTAAGTGACTTGCCCAGGGTCTGAGGTCAGATTTGAACTCAGGTCCTCCTGAATCCAGGGCTGGTGCTCTATCCACTGTACCATGTAGCTGCTCCCCTTGAAACTCTTAATAGGCAATGACTAATAAACTCAGTTTGTTAACAATACCATGTGATTTTTCCTTTTGCAGAACCTTTGTACATAAAAGATCCTCCTCTTGTCCTTAGGGCTCTTAGGCCAGAAATTTCTTCTGGTCTTCAGCCTCCTTGAGTCACAGCCAAGCTCCTAGTATCTGGGTCCCATAAGAGGGGAAAATGAGTAGATGATTCACTACAGGTCGGTGTAGACTCTCACTGAATCCTCCTCCGCTAACGATGTCTCTTGCTTACAGAGAACTCAGTAGCAGCCCCATCTCCCTTGGCACCTTAAGGGTGGAACATCATAAGATAAGCAGTAAGGGCTGCTGTCTTTCAGCTAAGGCTCCTTTCTTTCATGATTTGGACTCCCTTGTGGTTCAGGAAGTCACACTGGCCTTGCTCAGTAGCCAGGGGGCAGATTTTGTTCTCCAAAAGTGAAAACTTTTTTCTTCCCTTTAGAAGCCTTCTGGTCTTCTGGGACTAGCCCCAGGCAGCATTATGAAGTTAACCTTTTGTTTTTCTGAGTTTTCTTCCTATTTGCTCTTGGCCCATCACCACTGTAGAAAGATAGCAGGCTTAGGGACAGCAAACTTTAGACACCATGATTTTTTTTCTCCTGGTTTTCTTTAAGATTCAGCTCATATTCTGCAGAAAACTTTTCACCTCTCCCCACTGCTAGTGTCCTCACTCAGAGGTGATCCTCCATTTACTATGTATATTTCTTGTATGTACCTAGTTGCTTATATAAATAACCATTATTGTCCTCATTGCCTTTAGGCTAGGTTTGCTACATTTTAACCCCTCCCTAAGGACTCACTGGAATCCATAAAGTGTTTGGTGGTGTTTAGTCTCTACCACTGTCTCAAGCTCTCACAAATTGTATACCCATAATTTTAGGAATCTAAGCACCCCCTACAATTCCATTTAACTGCTTAAAGATTCTTTTTTCTTTTTTTTACAAAAGATTACTAACTTAAAGGTATAGCTAGAACAAACATACTAATATTCCCCCCAGGCCTCCTAGATTGCTGGGGAGGGGGAGGGAGATTTGCTACATAGTTTAACTTAGTTCTTAAATAACATTGTTTCCTTCCAGTTCCTAGACCAAAACTCTTCCTGGCTGAGACCCAGACTTCTGTGTGCTTCCCTTTTGGGCTAACTGAAATAGCAGGCCTGGAATCCTGGCTCTAGGTTCCCAGGGCTCAAGCTCCTGGGTCCAGTACAACACTCCCTGTACCTAGAACTAAAAAAGAACAGATTAAACGGACAAAATTTCTAAAATTGCTTCTCTGGATCACAGGACCTAAGAGAAAAGAAGATAGCTCTGCCCACAATGTGGGTGAAGAAGACCTTGCTCCTCAGAAACTACCCCAGAAAAGGCAAGTAACTATGTCCTTTCAGGTAGACTTAAAGAGTTCTTCTATGTAGTTAACGGAAAGAGGCTGTTCCCATTCACATGACAAACTATCATACTATCAGCAACTGCAGCTAGGTGGTGCAGTAGATAAAACACTGGCCCTGAATTCAGGAGGACCTGAGTTCAAATATGGCCTCAGACTCAGATACTTACTAGCTACGTGACCTAGGGCAAGTCACTTAACCCTCATTGCACCCAGAAAGGAAGGAAGGAAGGAAGGAAGGAAGGAAGGAAGGAAGGAAGGAAGGAAGGAAGGAAGGAAGGAAGGAAGGAAGGAAGCAAGGAAGGAAGCAAGGAAGGAAGGAAGGAAGAAATTAAAATGGAGGGCAATGAGAGAAATTTGACAATAGTCCTGCTCTTTCTTAATGCCATTCTGGCAATTCCTTCACCACTACATGGCCTCTTCCTTTCCTGATTCTATAAACACTGCATAGGCTGTTCGAGCAGTGTCTATACAATGATCATACAAAATGCATAATCAAAAGTAGAGGAACAAAACTAAAGGTCCAGACCTGCAAAAGACAAATGCTATCTGGTGAAATAGGATCATTTGATCCAGACCTGGAAAGGGACCTCAGAGGTCATCTAATCCAACCCTCTCATTTCCAGATTAGGAAAAATGATACTCAAGGAAGTTAAGTTATTTACCTAAGGTCACACAGAGGCAGGACTTCGACAAAAGTCCTCTGACTTCAGATGACTAATCCTTTAGTAAAAGGTCAGAGAGTATTTCACTATCTCTCTACCTTTATTTCTCACTTTTTCATGAGAGCTTCTTAAACTCAAGAGTTACTTGAAAGCACCTCAAAAGGAAGAAATTATTCATTTTAATTTAAATAATGCCACCTTTAAAGACCTTTTTAGATATGAATTTAATTAGGAAAACAAATCTTCTACTTACTCATTTAAAATTAAAATGTAAAAAGTACAGACTTGTAATGTTTCAGATGACCAGTCCTTTTGATTTAACAAAAAAGCATTTGATTACTTGCCATGTGCAAATCACTGTATTAATTGCAGAGTATATAGAGACAAAAAAGAAAATCCTTTTAAGGAATACACATTCTAACAGAGGGAGAAAACACATAGAGGTGGCTTTAGATGGAAAGTTTCCATGGTCCTTAGGGATATGGCAAGATAATGGAATGTGATAGATGAGATTTAGCAGATACTCAGGAGCCCACCTGGAGATTACTTTAAACTGATTGAATTGGATAAGGCAACTGACTGCTGACTGGATTATTGGCTGACTTGACTGGATTACTGGTTTACTTCTAGTTAACTAGATTCTAAGCACATTTGGCTGGTACTTAAGGGTACTTAAGAAAGCATGGTTCTCAGAAGCTAACAACTTTGAACTTTGACCACCTTCAGGCCCAGTCAACCAATCAGCCTGGAGAACCTCCCATTTCTGGGAGGAGAACAGGAAGGAGAAAGTGGAGGTTGCAGAGGTTGCGCAGAGAGCTCAGTCTCTTTGGCTGTGAGACATCTCCATGGTGGAGACAAGACTTCAGAAGGAGGAGATTAGGAAAGCTAGGATTGCCAGGTTATAAGAATTCTGTTCTCAATCTTTCTCTTTCTTTTACTATCTTTCAATAACCCCTTAAAAACCTAAACTCGTTTATCAGTGATTTTAGTCAGTTTCCCCCCAAAACTGGGGGGACAGATTAGAACCTATGCTTAGAAATTTAAATTACACAGGGATCAATGGAAAAAAAAGATGGTTGTGCATTTTCTTGAATGTTTATTTGCATTGAACAAACCATATCTCTTTCTTATGTTGATATTTTTTGACAATGCCCAGGATTTTGGTGTGGTCTTCAGTAGGTATGGATGCTTAGGAGGCATTTTCTAGATTGCAGGTTCACAATTATAGATTCTCTGGATGATGACTTCAAGAGAAGGCAGAAATGAGGATTCCTAGTCATGAGGAATGGGGGAGTGGTACTACTATTCCTTGGTATATTAGGCTCAGTATATTAAGCTATTTTCATCAGGGTGTGAAGGATGGTGAGGGTAGTGGTTTGACTTTTTTTTTTATGTGATACCGCCTGTCTTGCCCTTGATATATCTTGTTCCTTCATCTAGCCTGACCTACCTGTCTTATGAGTATCAGTTTGTTGACATTTGATGGGTTGTTGGCCCCTTTTTTGAATGAATTTCTCTAGGTCCTACAGTTAATATTTACAATGGTTCTTACCATTTTGTGTGTGTCATGGACTTCTTTGGAAGTCTGATGGATGCCTATAGACATATCAGAATAATATTTGTAAATATATAATATAATACATGGATAATAATACCTAGCATTTATATGGAACTTTAAAGTTTGGAAAATATCTCATTTTTGCTTCACAACAATCCTGGGAGATAGATGCTATTATCCTTATTTTCCATGATGAGGAAACTGAGGCAAATATAAATTAAGTGCCCAGGTCACACAGTTAATAAGTGTCTGAGGCAAGATTTAAACTCAGATCTACCTGACTTCAGTTCTAATGCTCTATCCACTTTGCCAGCTAGCTGCCTCCTGGATTGTGAGGGAAATAAATTATATGAAATACAATTGTCAAAATGTTAAAAAAAATAAAAAACCACAAAATGACACAAGTTCAGAGTGCCCAAGTTAAGAGCCTTTGTTCTAAAAAATATGTTGCCATGCTTGGCTCTTCCATAGTCACACAGTCTATAACTTTACTGGTATAGTTTATTCACTTATTTCTCATTTATTTATTTATTCATTTATCTATTCATTCATTCATTTTGGTAAATCATCTGGGGTTAAATGACCTGCCCAGGGTCACACAACTAGTAAGTGTCAAGTGTCTCAGGTCAGATTTGAACCCAGCTCCTCTTGAATCCACAGCAGATGCTCTATCCACTGTGCCACCTAGCTGCCCCAAAGTATAGTTTATTTAAAAGAGCACAATGCGGGGGCAGCTAGGTGGCACAGTGGATAGAGCACCAACCCTGGAGTCAGGAGTACCTGAGTTCAAATCTGGCCTCAGACACTTAACACTTACTAGCTCTGTGACCCTGGGCAAGTCACTTAACCCCAATTGCCTCACTAAAAAAAAAAATAAAATAAAAAAATAAAATAAAAGAGCACAATGCTTCCCAGAAGACTTCATTTCTGTCCCTGCTTGAGGCACTCACTAGCTAAGTAATCTTCCTCAAATTTCTTAATGTCTTTGGACCTCAGTTTCTGTATTTGAAAAATGAAGGAGGTGGGTGAAGATGATCTCTAATGTTCCTTGCAGATATTTTCTTGTTATCTCTAGGGGGAGTTTGTCTAGACCTGTAACTTCATCAGTACGAGCAATTCCTAGAAGGGAAACTCCCTTTACTAATCCAGATCTTCCATTCATCCGTAATTTATAGGCCTGGCACTGAGGAGCTCCAGGATGACACAGCAGGTCTGTATTGACTGACTTGAATCCAGTTCATCTTAGCCAACATATTTGTTTCCACCAATGAACCCTCTGCTGGTCATGTAATATACTGTTGTTGTTCTTTGTCCTTCATTCTTAGAAAACGGTGATAATGGGGTGATATCATGACTAGCAGTGAATTGGATTTAGTTGAGGGAGGGCTGTGCAGTCACCTGCCTCACTCTCTCCTCCAGAGCCATCTAAGTGCATCGGCAAGAGATATATCAGGATGACTGGAGATGACCCCAGATGTTTTAAGACAATTGGGACAAAGTGAATTTCCCGGGATCACATAATTAGTTACTGGGGTGAGATTTGAACTCAGGTTCTCCCAATTTCAGGGCCAGTATTCTACCCACTGTGCCATCTAGCTACCCCTTATGCAATATAACTCTTCTATCATCTGCTATGCCACTCCAGCATGCATTCCATTCCTTTCTTCATGAGCATATTTCTGGAATATAGGGAAAGGAGAAGGGAAAAAAGCATTCATTTATTAATCTTCTAGTATGTGCCAGGCACTATACCAAATTCTTGACAAATATCATCTCATCTGATTCTCACTACAACCCTCTGTAGCAGATGTTACTATTTTCCCCATTATACAATTAAGGAAACTGAGGCAGACAGAGGTTAAGTGACTTGCTCAAGGTTCTACAGCTAGTACGTATCTGAATTCATATTTGAATTCAGGTTTTGGGTTTTTTTGGTTCCTTTAAAAAAAAAACACACCACCAATTCCAACCCTCTAACACCATTTACCACAGGCAGGTGCCTGTGAAGATATGCTTCAATTCACCCTCCTTATTGATTCACCCTCAAATATAGATTCTCATACCATGAACAACATTACAAATTTTATTCTATGTGGTTTTGACAGCTATGAAAAAGACAGAGTGGTGGGTAGCAGAAAGTGTTCTAGATCAATTGCAGTCAAGAGAAATATTTATTTAGCTAAGTGATCCCAGACAAATAATTTAAACTGCTTAAGCCTCAAGTTTCTTATCAGCAAGGTGAGGCTAATATTGCCACCTCTTTCTTCCCTTTAAATCAGAGAATTTTCAGTCTGAAAGGAACCTTAGAAATAATTCATTTGGCTTTTTGCTTAAGACAGAGGAGGAGACCATGAAAAGAATTTCTGTTGTAACACAGACCTTTGTAATGGAAAGGATGGGGACCAGTTGGGGAAGGGAACAGCACCTAAACACTTTCCTGAGCTGTCTTATTCACCTTACTTTGGGTCTTCTAGTACAGTTGGTGCTCCTGTCCTGGACCCACTCTAGACTCCTTCTAAAAGTTCCAAAGGAAAGGTACACAGTGGACTTCTTAATGGCATTTAAATAATAATGATGGGATTTTTTTTCATGATGCAATTGGGATTAAGTGACTTGCCAAG
This sequence comes from Dromiciops gliroides, assembly GCF_019393635.1. Lineage (NCBI taxonomy): Eukaryota > Metazoa > Chordata > Mammalia > Microbiotheria > Microbiotheriidae > Dromiciops > Dromiciops gliroides. Next base: position 169,742,518 of record NC_057863.1, read on the forward strand.
GATCACAGGCACATGGCTAGAAAGTGTTGAGTGTCTCAGGCCAGATTATGAACTCAAGTACTCCCAACTCCAGAGCTGGTGTTCTACCCACTGTGCCACCTAGCTTCTCCTAAGGAGATGAATTTTCAATCACTGATATACCTCCCTCTATTATATATAATTTTTGTAGGTGAGGGCTTATTTCCCTTTTTGTATTTATATTCTCACCTCTAGTTTACTTCATTTTACATCTTAGGTCCTTAATAGATGTTGTTGATTTATTGATTGTTGTGGTGAAAGCATTTTGTAGACCTCTGAGATAAATGTGAGTGATAGTAGTTCTTCATATAGGAGAAACTCAATAAATATTTCTGGATTGGGACAATTAATGGAGATATTCACCTTTATTGGTGCCTTTTGACCTCCTAGGATGAACAAATGTTTCGGGCATTTGAAAGTTAGGTCACCTTTGTATGACTGGTTGACTTCAATTTAAGTAAATTAAACTCAACATGCATTCATTAAGTACCTGCTATGTTCTGGACCCTTCACTAAGTTTTGGAGTTACAAAGATAAAAAAGGAAATGCCCCAGATCATTTCTAAGGAAGCTAATGTGTAGAATGATAGATGACAATTTTATATAAGGTATTCTCGTGTGAAGAGTTGGGGAGATGTGCACTGTAAGCAAACAGAGTTTATCAGAAGCTTTGGTGGCTCTGGTAAGCCTCAGCTTTTAAAGAAAGTACAAAAGTGTAGGCACAGTGATTTTGAGTCCCTACCATTTGTGAGACTGTGTGGATGAGCTATGATGAATTGGTCCAACCAGATCATTTGGTCACATCCAATTCTCCTGTGCTTGTATAGGCTTCATAAGTACCCTCTCCTCTCCTGAGGGACTTTCAAAATCCATTTCAGGGTCTAAAGAAGTCTTTTTTCCCTTGCCAATTTAGGCTGTTAAAGAATTACAAAAAATTGAGAGGCTCATAATGTACCCTTAGAGAAACCATTAGACATGTCTGGAAGATTTGTGCTTTAGATCTGAGCTTTATGGATTTTATTCTTACCCTCTCACATCCTCTCAAACTCCAGGCTTTATATAAAAATTGTTTTCTGGGTACTGAAGTAGGGTTGAAATCTTATTCTGCAAGGTCTTCCTTATCTCTTTTGCAAAGATTAATACTTTTCTAGACACCTTCCTCTGGATTAATACCTCTTTTTAATGATAAATTGCATATTTGTTAGTAACTAATATACTTCTGTCTTTAGTTCTTCCCAAACTAAAATACATTAAATACCATCTGCTTCTGGTGATTTATTGTCTTCTCATTCCTAGTCACTTTACTATTTTCCCCAAAGTTTTCTGGATAGGAATGGGGAAGAGATTTATTTTTTCCCTTGAAAGAATCAGAACTCAAAAGTTGGAAATACTTTATTTCATGAACACAACTCCAATTTAAAAAAAATACAATCTATTAATGCTTATTAGCAAGCTATATCCCTGACTCTATTGTGACCTTTGCATCTTTTATTTCTGATACCTTTAAAGAATTAGATTTTCATTATTTGCTTTTATTACCATGGCTATTTCCCTTGATGACTAAAGTAGAAACCAATGAAAGGGCAGCTATTTGGCACAGTGGATAGAGCACCAGCCCTGGATTCAGGAGGACCTGAGTTCAAATTCAGCCTCAGACACTTGATACTTATTAGCTGTGTGACCCTGGGCAAGTCACTTAACCCCAATTGCCTCACTAAAAAAAGAAAAAAAAGAAACCAATGAAAACACAAAATGCATTTTTAAGAGGTATTTTGGAGTTTAGTATTTGAGGTGATTAATGTTGTAACTATGCACAGTGAAAAACAAATATGTGAATTTGTTAGTGTATATTTGTAGGGAAACCAAATCTTTGACATTATTATCAACATGTTCTAACTGCCTGACCTCACCAATCAAGAGAGCCATTTTGGCCTGCCATCTTGACCCTTATTTTCTCATAGGAAGAGATGTGGCCAGTGGTTCCGTTATACTTTGCTGTTCTGCCCTACAATCTGGAAAAACTAGATATTGCTTCTTGGTCAGCTCATGCTAGGATGACGATCAGCCACCACCCCACCTGTGAACATGAGAGATTAATTTTTATTAAAATATTCATATGATAGAAGAAACCAAGAATCTAAAGTGTTCAAGGAGGGAGAAAGCCATAAGTCTAGAGAAATAGCTACTTCAGCATAGTATATAGATGATTTTGGATTTAGGTTTAAAAATATTTCAACAGTCAATGGTTTTGTTTTTGTGTGTACTCCTTCCACTGACACAGATCACCACTCTGTTCCAGTATCAAGGTGAATTGTGTAACTTAGTAGGCAGGTGATGGAAAGAATTGAAGGAAGTAGAGATAGGCGTTGGTTTGAAAGACAAATGGAAAGGGATGTCTTTCTTCTCCATCTTTTTTTTTTTATATTTCCTGTCCCCACTTGTATTTTTGTACATAACGTAAAAATCTAAGTTGGCCAATAAGTTTCTTGCGCATCCACATATCTCTTTATAAAAACTTCCCACTATCTTTTGAATGCTTATTGCAAACCCATTGGTGTAAGACTCTCTCCTTATTGGTGAAGATGAAAGCCTCGCCCTTCATGAAATATGAGACAAAGTTGACTAGAGGCCCCTTTGAGCCTGATCAAGTTTCTAATTGAGTCTTGTTCAAGCATTGAGTTGCTCCTAGCTTCCAGCTTTAAGAAAAAAAGATAGAAGAGGTCTCCCTTAAGGTTGCTGAGGGAAAAGACTCTGGGAAGACAAGAGAGAAGCATCATCTCAAATTAGATAGAATCCAAATCATATCCCATAGCTGAACAATATTTAAGGAAGCAGATAAACATAATTCTAGTCTGATACCTCTCTCTCTGAGGAGGGCTGAATGATCCATGGCCCTTACTTTCTCCTTCCTCTCCTGGAAGAAATTAAAGCCTCCACTGGAGAAGGGTTGGGGAATAAGAGGCTAGAGATGTCTATTCTGCCTCCTTTCAAGTCAAACAAAGGTACTCACTACACATGGAACCTTACTACACATGTAAGGCTGCCTTACCCACTCCTCTTCTTTACATCTTCTTCCCTGGACAACTTTCATTCTTTAAAGTGTTTCATCTTTCTTGAGCTGCCTGCCTTGAAGAATATTAGAACATGGGATCCTACTTCTTCTTTCTTAGCATTATTTGAAATCTGTTTTCCTAATATCTAGGGCCTGTTTTACAACATAGACAACCTTTCCCTTTTGATTTTTTATAAATTCTTGGATGGAATGGTCACATCTCCCAAGATTCCCTTGTTTCTATTTGAGCAATCCATTTCTCTTTTAAATGGGTATCAAAAAATAGTCTTTTCCTTGCCACTCCCCTCTATTTTGCCTGATAGCCTACAGCTTATTAGGAAAAAAAGAAATAGAAGTTAGAGAAGCTGGATAATACCTGAGACCCAAAATATCTTGCATAGCATTTCAACCAAATATTTACTTAAAACCTGTATTCTTTGCTATAATGATGGAAGGTTTCCAGTCAAAACAATCCATGATTAGATGTAAATAAACTATATGTGAATCATTAATAAAGGCTATTTGCACACACAAAACCTGGTTTGACTAGATCTGTTTTTTAAAAGAAATTACATCTACTAGAACTAGGAATCAAAGTCTTCATGCCTTTGACTAACAGGTTTGACCAAACTCAGTTTGGAAAGAGTTCCAGTGCCATATCGATATTATGACTAAGATGAATTGCCAGACTGAGTCACAGTGAGTAACTTATTACTAAGACACTCTAATTCATTAATAAATCAAAGGCCATGACTTTACAGTCAAGAAGAGATTGTTTTGTTGGAAAACCCTGGGTTTTCCCTGGATTTATATGCCCCAGCTGCCTAGGGATTGAGGGATTAGAGGGAGAAAAATTTTATGTTTTGGAATCCAGTGGAAAAGCCCTCTGATTTCCACCACTGTTCACATCCATCATTTGGTGTGGGTGACAGAAGGAATCAGGAGGCTGCATATGCAAATACAAGTAGCAAATAATGTACACAGGTAGGATGTACTGCAAAGTCTCCTCAAATCTAGTAAAGAGATTAACATATTAGAAAGTGAAAACTGGTGATAAAACAATTAAATAAAGAAAATAGGGGTTTTAAAAGTGGGTAATTGAATAATAATAGCTAGCAGTTATGGAGTGCTAAAGAACTTTACTAGCTATCTTATTTGATTCTCATGATAGCACTATGAGATATAACATCATTGCTAAGTGACTTACCCAGAGTCACATGGCTATTACATTTCTGAAGTCACACATGAACCCAGATTTTACTCTCCCCACTGTACCACCTATTTAGCTAATTCAAAATCAAGAGACTCCATTCCAAGTTGTAGTTGGGTGCTAAAAGCATAAAAGCATAATTGGTGCTCTCAAATATTTTGATGATGACCAAACAGGTGTTCTCAGCAGAAGGTGGAGGAGTATGGATGATCATAGCAACTATTCAAAAAAGGTTTCATGAAAGATGTGGCACCTGAGAAGAGCTTTGAAGAAAGAGTATTTTAAAAGGCAGTATGAGAGAGAGGATTCTGAAGAACAGGAGTAAGCTGTTTGAATGCACAGAGACAGGAGGTAGGATGCTGATTTCAGGAAGACCTAGTTATCCAATTTGTCTGACACCTGGAATGCATAAAGATGTCTTATGTGAAATAATACTGGAAATGTAGATTGAAGCCAAACTGTAGAATACCATAAACACAAGTCTAACAAATTTTTAAAATGATTTTTATCCTACAGGCAATGAGGAGCCACTGAAAATTTTTGTGCAAGGGACTGATAGATAGAATTCTCTCTGGATTTTATTTGACTGTGATTAAAGATCACTTGCAGATGGGAGGGAGTAGAGGGCAGAGAAAGAATATAGAGAATATGTTGCTTATTCATTGGAAACAAGGAAACACAGCAAGATTATTTAATATATTTCCTTCCAATGTTTTGTTTTATTTTGATTTTGATTTCAATTTTGGACACAAAAGAGCATAGAAAATTTTCAGGATTTAGAGTCATCATCATAATAGCTGACATTTATATATAATTCTAAAGTACTATGTAGAATTGAAAGGGAACTTAGAGGACAGCTAATCAAACACAGAAATTTTACCATGACATCTCTGATAAGTGGCCATCCATTATTTGCTTGAACACTTTCAGAGTAACAGGGAACCGGCTATTACACGAGGCAGCCAAATTCGGTTTTGGACAAGTCTAATTGTTAGAAAGCTCTTCCTTACTTTGAGTTGAAACTCCTACACATTGTTCCGTGATCTGTACACTGTAGCTACACAGCATAATTTTAATTCCCTCTTTGTTATGAAAGCTAGAATATACCCTCACTCACCTGCCCAAAGATTTTTCCCTGAGATTTTCTTTTTCCAACTGCAAATCCCTAGTTCCTTCATATATTCTCTCAATAGCATGGATTTTAGTCTTTTCATAACAATAATAATGATTCACATGAATATAGTACTTGACATTTTACTTAGTGCTTCTTTCCTTACAGTAACCCCATGAGGGGCAGTACACCTATGATTTCCTTTTTATTCTTAGCACCCTAGAGCTGAAGGGTCCTAATTCAACATCTTCATTTTATAGTCAAGGCAACTGTGGCCTATAAAAGTTAAAGAACATGCCCAGGGGTACATAACTCGTAATTGCTAGAGTGCTGTAATTGAATATTAATTCTCTTGGGGTAGATGGGAGAGATTTACAAACCAGATACCAGCTTGATTTAATCTCTAGCAAAAAGTTATCATATGTTTCAAATAATATGCTATTTAATTTTCAATCAAAGTTTGGGAAAAGGAATATCAGAAGCAATAGGACTATATATAAATCTTTATCTAATAAGAAGCCTATCTACCAACTTATTAATTAAGTAATACTTAGCTTAACTTGGGAAGACTATTTTCTGCATTCACTCCTTGTGTGCTACGCCTTGAGCCATGCAGACCATATTAATAGGATCTTGGGAGAAGGGATCAAGGTACCAAAGGGACATGGGGATGGTAAACCAGGGAATCAACAAAGCAGGAAGCATCATGTCAGATATATGTTCCTTAAATCAAAGCCCTAGTTATACAACTGTAGCTGAGATTCTAAAGATTATTGATACTTAAAAAAAATAAAAACACAATATTTAAATATCATAATCCAATTCAATTAATTGATTGGTTTATCTCTTTGGTTTACTCAGGTTGAGTTATAAACTCTTATTGTAACTTTGAACATGTGTTTCTTGTTCCTAAAAGAAATGGAGATCTCTGAAGTCTGAGCTTAAATTCGGATATGACTAGCACTCTGAAATATAGTCTTCTTTGTTTGAGCTTTTCTTTCTGTGAGTGACTTGTGAAGGTAGTTGAGGTCACAGAGAAGCTCAGCCCAAATGAGAATGAGTGAAGGAATTTGTAAATTTATGGGTTAATTAAGACACACTTGTTATTTACAATTCCGTATAATTGATTAAACATATTTTACCATAGATTTATATTATATATACATATGTAAAAATGTGTTACAATTCATACTTTTAATATCATATGTATGATATGTGCTTATAATTTATAGAAGAAATAACATCCCAGAGTTAAAATAATATTGTATTAGAAGTCAGAGAACTTATATTTGATGCATATCTTTGATACTAGCAGAATGACCTTGGACTAATCAGTGTTTTAGAACACATAAATATCCATGGTCACTTCCAAGTCTAAAATTCTATGATGCAAAGATCCTATACAACTCTATTTTATTTTATCTATCTATCTGTCTATCTATCTATCTATCTATCTATCTATCTATTGAGGGGCAGTGAGGGTTGAGTGACTTACCCAGGGTCACACAGCTAGTAAGTGTCAAGTGTTTTGAGGCTGGATTTGAACTCAGGTACTCCTGATTCTAGGGCCAGTGTTTTATCCACTGTGCCACCTAGCTGCCTGATCCTATCCAACTCTAAAAATAATTTTCATTTATACAGATGTTTAAAGTTTACAAAGTGTTTTTGCTCAAGACAATCCTATGAAGTGGCATCAGATACAGAGATGGCAGGCGCCTTAGAGGTTTTTAAATCCAAGCCTCATTTTATGAGTAAGAAGATTGAGGGAGGCCCAGAGAAGTATAACTCTCTCAAGGTTAAACACGGAGTAAGGTTCAAAGCTCGAATTGTAATTATTGAGCCCTTACTCTGTTTTTCACATTCTTTCCAGACTACCATATTATATCTTAGTAACTGGTTTATTATCATTCCCGTTTCATAGATGAGAAAACTGAAGCTCAAGTAGATTAAATGACTTGTTCATGGTGATATGGTTTGTTAAGACTCAAATCCAAGCAAGCCTCATGACTGTGTCCAGTGGGCTTTGTTGTACACAACCCTGCCCTCCAAAAATCCTATGAATAACATTAAATAATCAGTTATCAGTTTCTTTATTTTACTGACATATATCCTTTTTATTTCCAAAGAACTAAAAAAAAACATAGTTTGCAAAATAAATTTATTTAGGAAACAAAGAATGCATCAAATATGAACCAGAAATCTAGTTTTAGGCTTCAATGCTGTACCTGAAGTTAGGAAGATCTGAGTTCAAATCCAGACTGAGAGACTTACTAGATTTGTGATTATATGTGTATATATATAAAGTCACTTCATGTCTATGCCTTGGTTTCCTCATTTGTAAAATTTGTAAAAAACCCTATGTCTCAGGGTTGTCAAAAAGATCAAATGAGATAATACTAGTAAATCACTTTGCAGACTTTATAGCCCTATCTAAATGCTAGTTGTTAATATTATATATTATTTATTTTTATATCATATTTATATAATAAATCTCTGTTATCTTTATAATAGTAATGTTAATTGAACTCAGCACTCTGGTGGATTATTTCTGATATTCTTTATATTTTGCCAAGGACTCCCTGAGGATTTACTCTGACACATCTTTGTGGAAGACTTAGAGGAACATAAGAAGTGTTATAGCCTACAGCATGAACTTGTCTGGTAGCTATAGTTTAGAAATTGCGTGCTTTAAATAGGAATAAACTTCAGTTTGAGAGAGACTGGGTGCAAGGCAAAAGCAGGGTTTTTCCTCCTTTTCATGGCTGTACAAAACTGATGTTGTACCCTGTGGAGTGGTAACAGTAGAATGCAGCTAACTTTTTAATTTTATTTTCAGGAAGTTTAACCCTATGCAATAGTTATATAATCTTGCAAGCTGGCCACACTCACTAGAAAACTGTACATTCAGATAAGTGTGAATAAAAATACTAATATGGAGAAGCACCAGTCAGGAGGGGGTGGAAATATGCCTAGAAAGAACAGAAGTAACCTCTGATGAAAAGGTGAACATGATTCAATAAACAGTGAAAGTCAATGAGGCAAAACCAGTCTGCTTCTAAAAAGGCTTAAGATGAAAATCTTTGTAGTGCAACTCATTTTGAAAATGCCCCTTACCCCCATTGCTATGTACCCAAGTGTATTTTGGGGCTGGGAGAGGAGGTCAACACTTCTTTCCTTCCTTCAAATGTGTCATTACTTTGACACCTGAGCTTTTGGGTTACTACATCGAAATATTGTGGTGGGTATGGATTAATGTGAAAAAAGTAACTGAAGGAAAAGTGGTCCTAAAAATAAGAAATGAAAATGGTAGAAACCTGAGTCAATGGGATTTTGACATATTTCTTTTCCATTGCTTACTAGTTCATATTCACCTCAGTCATTATTGATGCTTCCAAGTGAATTAATTGACTTCCTCTGTTCTTTTTAAGGCTACCATTTTCAATAATAATAATAATAGTAATACATATAATATTCCCATCTCTCATAATTGCTCCTTATGTGGGTAAATCCATTGAGTTCCTTGGACCTTAGCTTCTTAATCTATAAATGTGGAGAATGGGGGAGGGTTAGACTTGATGATCTTTGAGGTCCATTGATGCTTTAGCTCTATGATCTTATGAACAGTGACTATTAAGTCATGGTTCTTCAGCACATTAAGACTTGCACTTTGGAATCTGAAACATACCATCATATGCAATCGGTCCAATTCCTTGTGGAAGGCACTATGTATATTAGCATTGAGCCAAACCTCTTGTAATTTGGAGTGATTTTGGAAAAGCATGTGGATCTGTATGTAGACATATATGTGGTGCTAAATGGAATTTTGATGACTGAATCTGAATCTGAATCATCACCAAGAACACTTTTATACTAAGAACCTCTGCTGAGGGAATTCCCTGTTTTCATTTAAAAAACCCCTCAATTTTGATTTCACAAGATGAATGGCTGTAAAATAGTCATTGGTGAAGTGCCTGGCATGTATTAGCACTTAATATGTGGTTGTTGGTTGGTCGGTAAGCAATGAGGTTGGCTGAAGAAGATACAACACAAAAAATAAATAAATAAATAAATAATCTCACTGCCTTATAGTCATGTGATGTAGCTTTGACAACCTTGAATTTTTACTTAAGAGTATTTTGAGCCAGGAGGGAAATTTTCTCATCCAGGACTTACAGAGTTGTAGTTATTCAGCCAATGTCATGCACACAACAAATATCTACCCAAGCCTGAATGTGAGCTCATGTCCTCTGACTCCAAATACATATTTTTTCTTCCACACATGTTAGAGTGTATATATGGGCTATATAGGGTGTTCAAGGGGGACTAACCCCTCTGATGTAAGGGCTTGCTGATCCCTTTTCAGGGCTGTTCATTCATGTTTGATGTCTACTTGACACTCAATTCTCACCTGTGGCTCTGGAAAGCTTTAGCATGCCCAATGTTCACATCCAGGTAAACCATCTCCACAAATGGCTAAGCCAGGGTGAAGGTAACTGATAGGCTTTAAACCCATCAGTGAGTTAGGGGGATGTGTACCCCAACATGTGAAGAGCTTCCCTGACAACATGTGAATATGGCAACAATTGAGTACTTAGAGCTTGGTCAGACATTGAAGACACCAAGGTCATTCACGGCATCCTGGCCTATTGTCAGTTGTCTTGACTTGTGTCTTGCCACTGTACTTTGATGATTCTGTAAGAGAGACCGAGGCTGATAACTTTGTGTAACTCTGCCTCACTTTAATCCAATTCATATCCCAGTCAAGACATCACCCCATGATGTCACTGGTCCTCTTTAAAAAGGAAGGACAAACAACAGCAATAACAAACTTTCCCCTGGTTATATCTGCCAAATTCTGGAGAAACTGAGACATTGACCCTTTAAGACCCCAACAGATGCAGTATCCGTAACACAGTGATACCTTCTACAAATAATTCCCCTCTACCTGTTGTCCTGTGATGCATTTCCCTACCTTGCCAGCTTTTGTTATTTTTCCTCCTATAATGAACTTGATTCTTGTCAAATCCTATAGCTCTCCAGTTTGTTGGATTCAGCTCCACCATTTTTTTCATTGTTTCTGACACAGGTGTCTGTATGATAGCTCTGTGTTTACCCTTCTGTCTGGGATAGCTTCCCCCCCAGCATTCCCTTCCAGATAAAATCAGTAATCACTGCTTGGCTCTATTCAGGCTGCTATCTTTCAAGCTCTGGTTCCCTTCTGCCTTCTATATTTTAAAATATTGGGAAAGATAATGGCAACCTGGAGAAGAGCTCACTGAAGTCCTTAGTATGATCTAAAACTATTATTTGGCAAGTGCCAGTTCTACAGTCATTGTCAAGGAGGTGGGTCAAATAGTAACTCAGACCTTGAGAAGATAGAAATGCTTCCTCCATGGCTTCATTGAATACCTCAGTGGGGTTCCAAGGCTACTATGGGATATTCATGAAGGAACAGGCCACCAGGACAAAACCTCCCAATTATTTCATCCTCAATAAAATGGTTCAAAAGAATTGAAAGTATAAAGATAGTAAGAAAAGGTGCAATCTGTCCCAGACTTCTGGTAATAATTGGATATCAGTGGGTGTAAGGAATACAATTAGAATCTGTAAGGATTTGGGAAAGTGACTTTCACATGCAAATTTTAATTTTCTTGATGTTAAAAAATCCATTGTATTATACATTTACACAAAACTGGATGGATTTGGGGTGGTTTTGTACCCAGAGAGTGATGATCAGTAGAAGTATATTGCATTTGCCAGAAGGATACCTACTGCTAGTGGTGTTCATCATTTGAACCATGATTTGTAGTCCTTGGATTTTCAGCAGAGAGTCACTAATGCTTTTGAAGACTACATGAATATGGATCTCAGTTTCAGGTGCTAATGGACAGCAATATATTCACTTATTCAATAAGCATTTATTAAATACCTACTATGAGCCAGGCAATGTGCTAAGTATTAGGGAAATAAAGATAAAGAATAAAAATATTTTTTCAAGGAGTTTATGTTGTAATCAGCATGACAAGAATACATATATACATATGCATATTTGAATATAAGTATAAATACTTATATATACTTATTTCTTTTGTGACCTTGGATAAGTCTCAACTTTTCTGAGCCTAATTTTCCTCATCTATAAAATGAGGGGGTCTAACCTCTATGATATGTATGTATGTGTATATATCTGTATATATATGTATGTATATACATATACAAACATAGATATAACACAGATATACACACATATGTATTTATGTGCATACAGAATAAAGATAAATATAATATAGTTAAATACAAGGAAGTTAAGAAGGGAGGGCACTAGAAGTTGCCATTCTATGAAGCAAAGGTGAGGAGAAAACTCTTTCTAGTCATGGAGAAAGGAGTTAATGGACTGTGAGAAACAAAGAAAAGCCTAGTTTGGCTAAATTACAAAGTATGGGAATTGGAGTAATGTCAAATGAGTCTGGAAAAATAGTTTGGGGATAGGCTATGAAAGGCTTTAAAAGCTAGACAAAATAGTTTATGCTTTATACTAGAGGAAGTAGGGAGCCACTGGAGTTTATTGAGTATGGGAGTAACATTGTCATATGTGCTCAAGGAAAATAATTTTGGCATTTGTGTGTAGGACAGAGGAAGAGACTCAAAGAAGGGAGACAAATTAGCAATCACAGTGACATATTATGACAAGCATTAAGTTGCATGTTTCCTAACAAAGATGAGTACCAGTAGTGGCCAAGGATAAATTCATAAGATCATAGATTTAGAGATAGAGGAGAACTGAGAGGTCATTTAGTCCATTTCCCCTCTGCAATTCATTACCTGTGCGACTCACTCTATTAGGGGCTCACTTTGCTCATGTGTAAATATGAGCAGTCTATTGACCCAGCAATACCACTTTTGGGTCTTTTTCCCAAAGAAATCATGGAAAGGGGAAAGGGACCCACATGTACAAAAATATTTATAGCTGCTCTTTACGTGGTGGCAAGGAATTGGAAGTTGAGGGGATGCCCATCAATTGGGGAATGGCTGGACAAGTTGTAGTATATGAATACAATAGAATACTATTGTGCTGTAAGAAATGATGAGCAGGAGGAGTTCAGAGAAACCTGGAGGGTCTTGTGAGAGCTGATGATGAGTGAGATGAGCAGAACCAGAAGAACATTGTACACAGTATCATCAACATTGAGTGTTGATCTACTGTGATGGACTATATTCTTCTCACCAATGCAATGGCACAGAAGAGTTCCAGGGAACTCATGATAGAAGAGGATCTCCAAATCCAAGAAAAAAAAAGAACTGTGGAGTATAGATGCTGAATGAACCATACTATTTCTTTTGTTTTTGATGCTGTTGTTTTTTTCTATTTTGAGGTTTTTCATCATTGCTCTGATTTTTTCTCTTATAACATGACTAATGCAGAAATAGGATTAATGTTATTATGTGTATATGTATATATGTATATATATATATATATATATATATATAACCTATATCAGATTACCTGCTGTCTAGGGGAGGGGGGAGGGACGGGAGGGAGGGAGAAAAATCTGAAATTGTGAAGCTTGTATGGACAAAAGTTGAGAACTATCTTTACATGTAAAGGAAAAAAAATAAAATACTTTATTAATTAAAAAACATATGAGCAGTCTAGCATGCATCAATTGGTAATGGACAATTGGTGGCAAGCCCAGGGTAGATGGAATTGTCTCTTAGGAGTAACAGAGGCCAAAAGAAAGAACCTTGATTTTTAAGGAATCAGATTTAGCTCCTTATTGGAATTCTACTACCAAGGGAGGGGCAGAGATTAGAGCTATGCCATGAACTCCTATATTGGAAAATGATAAATTTCATATGAGGCATAAGAAGTTTGCTGGTGATACCCAAAGTATATCAATGCCTATTAAACCTCTCCATGATGATTTTAGATACTTGCATCAGAAGAAAACTCTATCTAATGAAGAGCAAGTTGTATAGCACCAAGTGAGCAATAGATGCATATGAGCAGTGTTAAGTATGTGCTCCTGGCATACAGAATGTGCTTAATAAATGGTTGTTTCCTATCTTCCTTCCATGAGCTCTCCTGTCAGTCTTTCATATTGCAAAGTTGACAATGATTAAAATTCACTTATAACCTAGAAGGTTCTCTCCCACTACAACTTTAACATGAATTAGTTTATCATATTATCTAGCTGACATCTTGGAAGCCCAGAGGGCTGGGTCTTTGAGAGAATAGGACAGAGGACGTTATAATAATGTTTTGTAGCACCCTTGTATTTGCTTGTGGATTCATCTCACGGATACAAAACACTGTAATTTATAAAATGTTGAACAAAAGCCTTGATGTAATATTACCCTTTTGCTGAACTTATGTAGCACAGTGGAGACACAGTCTTTGTTGAATTAAGAATTGCAACAGAAATGTGGGTCACCAAAAATAATGACATCTTTGTTCTTTGTCAGTATTTGTTGTTCTCAGCTCTGAGAATATACAGATAAAAAACAGCACTCAAAGGCCTTCAAAAACTGGCCCCTTCCTATCTTTCCATTCTTAATGAATGGACTAACACCTTACTCTCTTACCTGTATTATATGATCTGGTGATAACATGCCTTCTTTCTGTTCCTCACACAAGAAAGTCCAACTCCCTACTCCAGGAATTTTCACTGTCTTTTCCTCCATACCTGGAATTCTCTCCCTCTTCATCTATGCCTCCTAACTTCCTATAATTCTGTAAGTCCTAGCTAAAATCCTCCTTCTACAAGGAGTTTTTCCTGATCCACCTTCTCTTTGCTGCTTACCATCCATTTGTTCTGTATAAAGCTTTTTGTTGATAGTTGTTTGAATATAGTTTCCCTTTAGACTGTGAGCTCCTTCAAAGCAAATTCTGTTTGTTTTGCCTCTTTTTGTATAACTAGCTCTTTGTGTAACACTGACTACCCTGGCCCCAGATGTTACATCCCACCTCCTCCTCCAGAGTTCTCCATTAAAATGTCTAAACTTTCTGCAAATCACTCCAGCCCCCAACAACGGTGTTTACTGAATTGTATGGATAGGTTTGCACACCTCAGTTCAATTAACTATTTAAAGTAACAATTGTTTTTATAAAGGAATATTTACTTCAAAGTTATAATAAAATATAGTCAAACATACTTCCCAACATGTGGGAGGCATAAACATAGTCTGACTTCCAAGTCCAAAACCTCTACTGGAGTCCCAGATTCCCTGGTTTCTCAGGGTTTCCCCACTGGGCTGGCTGGCTACAACACGATGCCTTGATTCTGGCTTTGAGGCCACTGTGGCTCTAACTCATTGGTCTGATGGGATCAGAGCACTGTTGCTTATACCTAAAAATGCAGAAGTACAAATGAAAAGGAATAGAAACAGCAATAGAAACAAAGACACAAAGAAGGAGGGATGTTATCCCTATTTCTTGGCTCAAGTCATGGTTCCCACCCTGTGGGGTAACTGTGTATGATCTTCACCACCATGGACTCAACAGGAAAGAGAAAGTAGGAAAAAGAGCAAGACTCTTCTAGTCTGGCAGTTTTAAAGATGCAGTCTGTTCTGGCTATGCAGGCAAAGGAAGCTACTCTTTTTTGTTTGTTTTTGTTTGTTTGTTTGGTTTTTGTGGGGCAATGAGGGTTAAGTGACCTGCCCAGGGTCACACAGCTAGCAAGAATCAAGTGTCTGAGGTCAGATTTAAACTCAGGTCCTCCTGAATCCAGGGCCCATGCTTTGTCCACTGCACCATCTAGCTGCCCCCAAAGGAAGCTACTCTTACCCATGTGGTAGGAGAATGAAAGCTATCTCCTCTTTGGCAATCTGAGATTGTGAGAGTCCCCATTATCTTAGTGTAGTATATAGCTCATAATGCTGAATAATGCTTGTTAATTTTGTGACTGTAGCCTCCAGAAAACATTATGTGATAAAGCTGCTTTCTCTATGAATTAGGGTGATCCATACTTACTCTGACCCTTTCCTTTGCCTTGCTCCCAACCAATTAAGATGCTTAATAATAGTAAATCTTAGATTTTGGGAGTGGAGATAAAAGATAATAACATCTCCCCACCAATTACTATTCTAGAATCCCTGGGAAATGATAAAATGAATAAGACATCATCAGTGGACATCAGAAGTGGGACATATATATGTATGTATGTATGTGTGTGTATATATATGGGAATTCTGGGAAGCCATTTTTTGTACTGCTTTGTATCATGAACTGATTTGGGGGTGCTGCCACTAAGAGACACAGATGGTCATTGAGAGATTTAGCCTGTAGATCTAAAACAGGAAACATTATTTTTCTTAGAAGGACCTGAAAAATATATTCACAGTCCCCTTTTTAGGCCTATGATCCTTAATTAGAAACTATCACCTCTGATAGCTGTCTTTTATTTCTCAAATGAGATGTCATAGCTGTCTCATACATAGCAATCCTATTTATAGGTCATATGCTATTAAACGGTGAGAAATGACCTGAACAAACTGACCAAACTGTTCAGCATTTAAAAAAAACCCAGCCCTCAGGATCTAATACAAAGCACAGTTAGTAGAAAGGAAAATGCTGGGGAAATGATATATTCAATAAGCCTTTTTATGTGCCTATGTAGACTAGGCACTGTACTTGATGCTGGAGATAGAAAGTCAAAATAGTCTCTGCCCACAAGCAGCTTTCATTTTATTAAAAGTATATATTGGGGGCAGCTAGATATTGCAGTGGTTAGAGCACCAGCCCTGGGTTCAGGAGTACCTGAGTTCAAATCCGGCCTCAGACACTTGACACTTACTAGCTGTGTGACCCTGGGCAAGTCACTTAACCCCCATTGCCTGCCCCAAAAAAAGGAAAAAAAAAGTAAGTATCAGGAACATTGATAATTAAATATGAAGTAGATAATAACATATTGCATATTGTGATCTTGGTTTCACAGAAGAACTTCAGAGAAATAAAATGACTTCCTCAAAGTCACATATCTATTAATAGAAATAGGAGAAGGGGAAGAGGAAATATCTCTCTCTCTATCTCAAAGTTTGATTTCTAGTTAAAATTTATAGAAAGAGTTCAAAGAAAGCCTAGAAATGAAATGATAATGCATTTAAGAGTATAAGGTGCCTTAGAGTCCATCCAGACAAATCCCATTCTTTTATAGATGAGAAAATGAGTTTAAAAGTGTTGAGTAATTTGTGACTAAGTCAATGAAAGAGGAATGGCAGGTAAGGCAGCAAAGGGAAGATGCCATGAATACACAAGATTATTGGACAAAGAGGGACAGAAGGGATGATCTACCTCTTAGTCACCAGAAATAGCAATTGCAGATCTTAAGGTCAAGAATTTCAGTGTTTCATAGTGGCAGCAGGTTGTTCCTTGCTGGGGTGAATTTATGAACTCCTCCCTCTTGCTCTGTGATGAAATGAATTCATTCCTCTTACTCTGTGATGAACTAGCTGTAACAAGATACAGTTTCTAAGTGAAAGGACAACAAAAAGTGGAAAAAAGAAGCCAGGTTCTCTAGAAGTTCTAATCTTCATTGGATCATAAGTCCATGGTCCGTTTTGTGAGTCCCAGTTCCCAAGTTCTTGAGTTTTCCTAAACTTACTGTAAGTTTGAGTTGAACTATGAGTGTGGACTATATTATTAACCTCTTTGACTACCCTCAGGAGAAGTAGCCATAATAGACCAAAACAGCCAATCACTTCTTTTCCTAGAATGTTTGAGCCTGTGGATGGTTACAGTGGTGGCAGTACCCGTTTGTTGTTGTTGTTGTTTGTTTGTTTGTTTTGTTTTGTTTTAAACAACTAGGGTTAAGTGACTTGCCCGGGGTCACACAGCTAGTAAGTGTCAAGTGTCTGATGCTGGATTTGAACTTAGGTTTTCTTGAATCCAAGACCAGTGATTTATCCACTGCACCACCTAGCTGCCTCTGGTGATACCTGCTTTTAAGGAAAATTGTAGGCTTGAAACTGCACAAGAGATTTTTTGTTTTTGTTTTGTTTTTGTTTTTGTTTTTTGGTGAGGCAATTGGGGTTAAGTGACTTGCCTAGGGTCACACAGCTAGTAAGTGTGTAAAGTGCCTGAGGCCAGATTTGAACTCAGGTCCTCCTGAATCCAGGGCCAGCACTCTAATCCACTGCCCCACCTAGCTGCCCCAAGAGATTGTTTATTTTATCTAGCTTATTGTTTTTAAAACTTATTTTATACCAAAAGAATACAATATAACACTTCTATGTTTTATAGAGGTGTATACTGCATAAAGCGATATATTATTTCGACTGTTCCCATTGTACACAGGTCACTTGACTAGGGATCTGGATATAAAATTAGTTCAGAAAAATATCAAGACTTTGCTAATAGGATGGGACTTGCAATTGATTCTAAGTGGGTAAATTTGCTCTTAACCTCATCACCTAGACTTACAAGTTAGTTTGGTCACCCAGAGAGATAAAGATCTACTCTCTGAAAACCACTGAGATCTTTGTTCATCTTCATCGGTTCTGCTGAGAGTAATGGAGTGCCATTTACCAATAGGATGAACATGGAAGGATTTTACTCTTGATGCATTCAGTTGCCTAGGACCAGGTTGGTAGCCAATAATGCTACTACCTGGTGGTTAAATTTAAAATAAAGGGGTTCGACTAGATATCCTCAAAGGTCACCTCCATGTCTAGATCTATAATTTTATTATCTCTTTGTCTTTCCTACTTTCTTTACTTTGTTTTTTTCTGAACTCCTCCCTCTCTTTCTGATATCATGGCTCGACGAGCTCATTTGTCTCTTGGCTCCAAAAAACCATGTAACCCACCCTGGCCTCCTTTCTTCGGACAGCTCCTCCTTTTAAAAAAATAGTTCTTGATTTTTCCATTCCCCTTTATTTCTCTTCCCTCTTGTCACCCCACCCCTAATCAATACACCAATTCATCTAGTTCCTTGCTCTGGGCTACTTGGTGGGGCACAGGCTGAAATGGGGACCTGGTAGTAAGGAAAGGGAAGAAAAGCTATAAGTGAAGGAATGGAGGAATATGAAAATTGTTAAAAGCTATCAATGTAAGAGACACAACACTAAGCACTAAGGATCAAAATACAAAAAGCAAGGCCATCAAGGAACTTGCATTCTATTAGGGGAAGATAGCATTTATAAGGAAGTGGTAGTGAGAGGTGTTCTCTAAAACATCTGGGTGGGAAGTGTGATGAGACTCAGAGAGAACAAATCTAACATCATGCTGGACCTCTGGGAAAAAGGAAAGTCAGAATGGGATATCCCATTGAAAGTCAAGGACAAAAATGTCATGAAGAGATTGCTGTCCTGAGTTCTGTTTTTTGTTTTGTTTTGTTTTGTTTTGTTTTTAGTGAGGCAATTGGGGTTAAGTGACTTGCCCAGGGTCACACAGCTAGTGAGTGTTAAGTGTCTGAGGCCGTATTTGAACTCAGGTACTCCTGACTCCAGGGCCGGTGCTCTATCCACTGTGCCATCTAGCTGCCCCTGTCCTTAGTTCTAATCATTTCACTGGAGATGGCCTTTGCAAAGGGTCTGTGATTACTGCATTGTCTCCAATTAGAAGTTGAAAGTAAAGCTCAAGCACTGTTGTCATGTTTGTAACTAACGAGAAAAGTATCCTGGTTATGTTGATAGTAAGGGTTTGGAGTTCAAAAACCTCAGCTGAGGTCAGACCTGGGACTAGGAGAAAGTATTAGGCAGTTGTCTGAGATACAGCACAAAGGGTTAAAGAAAGACACTTTTCAATAACTTTAAATCAAGTAACTGCATGAGTGGGTGAAGAATGGTAGATAGAAGGCTGGCTTTGAAGTTAGAAAGACCTGGATTCAAGTTCTGCCTTTGACACATATTTGGTTTTATGACCCTGAACTTAACCCTCTCAGTGACCCTGTCCACTTTCTCAGACTATTACAGAAAAGGAGCCGATGGATGGGAGGGAGTTTACATACTGGAAGTTTTTTTATTCCCATGAAATAATAGATCAAGACCTTCCCTATAAAAAGCAAGCAAACACATTTCTTTTAAATAGAAGAGAATTCTGGTCTTCATAGGAGTTGGAAATTTGTTTTCGGATAAATTAAGCTTCATATGTTACAGTGAGAGCCCAATGCCTTCAGGGATAGCAATTAACAGAGAAGTTGACATTTTCAAATTCGGGGGTTCATCTTTCAAATCTTGCCTATGGCATACAAAGGCCTCATCCTGGCTGGGTATTTTGCCTTCCCCAAGTGATTAGGCTAAATGAATGGAGTAGCAGCAATTGGCCAACTGCATTGTGGGCCTTGCAAGTGTTAGAGGTCAAATTCTAGCTGGAAGGCAAGGTCCCTGTTCCAAAAGAAGCACCTCTAATGTGCTCAATGAGGAGAAGTATATTACCACTGATTGAGCTTACAGTTCCAACAGTAATTCTTATAATAGTATAACAAGCTTGGAGCATTTCGATGAGTTATCTCTTTCCAAGGGTGTTCACATTGTAGAAGACATGCCCAGAGACCCTAAAGCTTTTTACTTAGCAAATGAATATCTTAGAGTGGGGTTTTGAACACTATGGCAGATGGGTGGGAGAGATATTTTTGGACAGGAAGACCTTCTCTGCGCCCCTCAGATCACACCTTCGCCTACTCGACTTCTGTGTAAGGCCAGATATGATTGCAACATCATTTCGGTTGCCTTCATCTCTTCACGATGCTAAATATTTTCATTGCTCAGTGTTGCACTAGAGCTGTGGCAGAATGATTTTGAAGTAACAGTACAGAGTCCTGAGCTGTGGCAGAAACAGACAACTATTCCTGTGCTTTCCAAGGAATCGTCACCCTAATCCACAAACCTGTGAGAAAAGACACAGACTTTGCTTCTGGGACTGTTGACAGAGTGTGTTGCTTTGATTGCCCAAATATTTTATAGCAACGGAACTTCAACAAAATATACACCATTAATAGTTTTAATGGAACAACCCAGAGTAAAGTCGGTTTTGCTTACCTTTGCAAGATGACACTGGATAGTTCTAAAATAACTTTTAAATATACTCTGGAAATGAGGAACAGCCTCAGAGCTATAGATGTATTTAGCATTGATTCAAAAAATCAAAGAAAATGGGCAATCTTAATTTAAGGGACTTCTGAACTTTCACATGTCACTCTTGTTGTATCTGAGTAAAGCTGATAAGTTGCTTCCCTTATGCTGTATGGGGTTAAAAGCAAAGGGCTGTCAGTTTACTGTACATTAGCGTTCATTTCATGATTTTTCCCCCTGACTAGAAGTATTGCCTCCACCCTACTCACCATGGCAACAGAACAACTGAAGATTCTCGCAGCAGACCCAGGATGGAAAAATACTTGAAAATATCCCTTGATGCTAAAATTGGTTTTGTTTTCACAGCAGCACACTGAGCAATTGAGGGAAGGAAGGATATCACCATACATTTCAGATGGAATCACCAGCAGGGGGAATTGAGGTGGGGTAAGAGGGAAAGAGAGGAGAGACAGTGGCTGGGGAAGAAAGGTGAGGTGTACATGCACCTCCCTACATGCACAGTGCTGCCCTTATTAGTGCATGCAACTGATTCAGGTTACTAAGTGCTTGATGAGGGGAAGGAAAGGAGAATGTTCCACAGGTGACCCAGTGAGGAAAGAGCCATTCTTATTAGCACATCCCTCTCTAGAGGAGAAAACAGTGAGATACTATTTCACCAAAACAACTTCTGTAAAAATTTAGTCTAGAATCCTCTCTAAAATATGCCTGTCAAGTAGTCATACATCCTATAGACCTCTGGGGTTGCAGAACTCACTGTTTCCAGAGGAAGCAGGTTCTGCTTTAGGAAAATCCTGATTAGAATTACAACACTGCAAAATCTTAGAGAATAGGACTTTAGAGATCATCTAATCTGTCCTCATTTTACAAATGAAGAAACTGAGGCCTAGAGAGCAGGTGACTTGCCCAAGGTCATTGAGCTGCTAAGTAGAACAAGTACTTGTGAAGATTTTCCATATATTGAGTCTAAATTTACTTTTTTGATATCATTTGGGTTCAAAATTCAGATTCTAGCCAATGTAAGGAATAAGTTCACATTACAATATTAGGATATAAAGGAAACCTTTATTCCTTAGCTCAATTCAAATGTGTACTTCTTGGGGATACACTCCTATCCATATCCACATAAGCATAAACCAACAAAGACATGCCCAAACAGAAGCCTTTCCAAACATGCAGGGCCTGCCACAAAAGGAAATTCAAAGTTATGCAAATTACAAATTATTACACAAATGGCAGATTATCCATGGAAATACATAATTACAAACTGGCTTCTCCCTGTGCTCAAGCATACATCCAGATGATATGTTTTCCTACTGTCAGAACCTATGAGTTCAAAGGATTCAAATTTATTTTAATATTAGGTGGAAAAATAAGATAATGAGGAAAATAAATCTGTAGTCAAATAAGTCATGTAACATGCATACAGGCTCGTTTATTAATTGGTCCATTGAGAATCAGTTAATGTGTACCTAGAAGCAGCTAAGTGGTACTGTGAATAGCATGCGGGTCCTGGAATTAGGAAGACCTGAGTTCAAATTCAGCCTCAGACACTAATTAGCTGTGTGACTCTAGGGAAGTCATTTAAATATTTTCATCAAGTTTCTTCAACTGTAAATGGTGATAATAAAAGTACCTACCTCTCAGGGTTGTGAAAATCAAATGAGATAATATTTGTAAAAGGCTTAGCACAACACCTGGAAAATAGTAAGTACTATATAAATGCCTATTTTCTTTCCCTTAAAAAAGTACCTACTATGTACCAGACACCATGCTAAGTACTGGAAACACAAATACAAAGAATGAAAAAATATATTTTATGAAGGAGCTTGCATTTGAATGCTGAAGCAACTACTTATGTATAGAACAAATACCATGATACGAAGTTAATTTAAAAGGTAGAGTGCTCGTATTTGGGGAGAAGGTTCAAGAAAGGCTTCATGTTGAATGTGGTGACTGAGCCACATATTTAAGAAAGAGATGGATTCTCTGAGGAACAAGAGATGAGCAGATAGGGAAGAAGAAAGAGATGGGACATTGTGTGCCATATGGACAAAACAGAAAAGCCAACTTGATTAAGGGAGGAGGGGTAATGTTCAGTAAGGCTAGAAAGATTGGTTGGGGCCAAGTTGGGAAAGATTTAAATAAAAAACCCAAAAAACAACCTAGGAATTTTTATTTTATTTTAAATGGAATATGGAACCACTGGAGGTTATAGATTAGAGAATGGGCATATCCATATTTTATTATTTTCATTTTCTTTAAAGATCTGTGATTTCATTAGAGTCATCATTATGATAGATTTGGAGGCAGAAGGGAGCTTCACCCACCTGGATCAATGTTGTATCCTCACACCCTCACATTTTATTGATTATTTTTATGGTTAAACAAAGTTTTCTTTATTCAATATTTTATGACCCACTAGTGTCTCATTGTATTGCAGTCCTAAACCTTAACCTGTGGATTTACCTTAGTTAGGCTTGGTCCATACCAGTCACAAAGGTTACATGCGGGAGAAGAAACACAGAGATTCCACTCAACTAATGGTCCTATAAATTCATCCTAGCTAGAAGAATTGCTGTGGAATTTCTCAGGTAAGATTGCTCAAAGTTCTTATTAAACAACAACAATAGAATAGCTGCTCAACCTCGGAGGACATTGCTTTTTTAGAAAGAAAGCTCCCAGCTTCAGGAAATGGAACAAAATGAATATTAGGAGGGTCAGGACATCTATCTGCTATATCTATACTTGTCCACGATGTCCAAAGATAGGGTTCCTGTCCTAGAGCATAGCTGTTAGTGTTGACTGATGCAAGGTCAAGAATTTAAGGGTTATATAACCATGATTTAATTTAGCTTGGCTTTAACAACTAGACTACATCTTCCTGGCCATGGGAAAATACAGTTTGTGAAAAAAAAAAAAAGGTGTTTGTTTGTTTGTTCGAAGCAATTGGGAAAAGAACAGTTTTAAAAACCAAGTTCTCAAGCCAAGTTTGTTTCTGCACATTTCTCTGTCTCTGAAGCCAAGACTTGATGTTTCCACACAGAGCTATTGATGTTGTGTGCTGGACTACAAGCTGTAGTTTTCTCTATTGAATGTCTAGATTTTGATGTCATCTGCTAAGCTGCCTTCTCTGAAGCATTTCCATGTTAAGGGATTCATTTGAATTAAATTTTGCTTCTTTTCTACAGGAGAGTCATAATTGGTATGCCACTATACTGGTAGATACTCCATATTATATGTTCTCTAAATAATGATACTATATATACTATACTGCTATATTAGTAGATAATCTATAACCCAGGGCTATTTTCAGCTCTTTTGTGAGTTATGGCTATAATTAAACCCAAGCAGCCCAGAGATCGTAGGTCAAGTTTTTCTTGGGATTCTGTGATTCTATTTGTGTGGTCACTGCCCTCCTCACCCTTGCCCTTATGCTATTTAAATTGAGGTAAGAAAATTACTATCAAATCCTATCATGCTCTGCCACAGAAAGAACTGACCATGCTAATTGCCCTGGAATTTCACTTTGGCAAGACTTGAGGGGTCTTCAGAGCTATAACTAAAAAATTTGGTACCTCAGAAAAAAAATTAACTTAAAATAGTGGAGAGAGAGTCAATCTATGGGGAGGCCAGTATACTCTCCCCAGATCACTGACCCTTGTCTTAGGTTGATTCAATTCCCAAGGCTACCAATGTGATACAGGTAGTCTTCCCCAGTAACATGCAGTTAAACATGTAGTGGTGTGAGGATATGGGCCTAATGACATTGGAACCTTTACAAGAGGGGAAAGCAAGGCTTTGGGCCAGTGAAAGGAATGGGAAATAGGCTCTGGAAAGAGCCATGAGCTATGGAAAACCATAATTGAAAGAAAGTATTCCTCCGCAAATACTAGCATCCTAGTTATTCTTCAAAAGTTACAGCTCTGGGGATAGTGTTCTTCATTCCTATATTATTATTATATATTATTATTTTTTTGGGGGGGAGGCAATTGGAGTTAAGTGACTTGCCCAGGGTCCCACAGCTAGTAAGTGTCAAGTGTCTGAGGTCGGATTTGAACTCAGGTCCTCCTGAATCCAGGGCTGGTGCTTTATCCACTGCACCACCTAACTGCCCCTATATATTATGTTTTATATATATTGTATTATATATATTATATTTCTATTTTTTCCAATATTATGAAATGATTACTTGTAATGCTACAATGAGAGTAGTAGAAGCATATATTATTATTTTTAAAATTTCCTTTCTTCTGATAAGAATAATGAGAACAAAAGAAATATCATTTGATGATACAAAATTTTAGTTTTCACAACTGAAAATTTTTGTTTGCTTTTTGTCATGCTCAATGATAATAATTTCTCTCTTTGGCAAAGTAATGGAACTTGTTGATAGGGAAAGTAATAAATGATATCTTAAATTTAATGAGACCATTGTCTCACTTTGCATATTCTTTTCATAGCAGATGAAATTAGTTAAAGGTGGAATAACAGTAAAGTAATCCCAATTAGCATTATTGGACCTTTTCTGACAAGTCTATGGAATACTGGCATAGTTTACAAAGAGATATATAATTTTCCTTGAAAAATTTTAAAGATAATTTCATAAAATCTAATTGAAATTCACACTGTGGAATGAATATGGAATACAATAGTAAAATATTTGTTAAGCATTTACTATGTTCCAGGGACTGGGCTAAGCATGAATAAAAACTTGAAACTTACCCTGCTTTCAAGGAGTTCACATTCTAAGTGGTGAAAACAATGCATAAAGGAGAATCTATGATTATGTTCAGTTCTTTGCAAATACGAAGGTCAAGTAAACCTTAGTCAAGGAGAGTAGAAATGTAGGTGGTAAGGCCAAGAGGATGTTGGGGAGTCATAGCAGGATAGATGGTCCTCTACCAGTATAATGGATTTAAGGAGTAGAGTAGAAATTAGGGCTCTGGGTATCTCCAGCAGAAGCAGGGATCTTGGAGTCAACACCACTGACAATGGGCATCATGTACCTAGTGGGAACTGGGTAGTGGAATAATGAATGCTGCTTGGATGAGGAATTAGTCTATGACTCCCCCTAGTGGCAATAAGAGTTTCTCATCTATCTTTCTGCCAAAAAATGGCACACTAGGGTGAGTCGAAGCACTGGACTTCCTGATATAGAGACAATGGAAGTAATCTTGGTTATGAGTCAAGAGGTTGGTGGTGAGAGTAGGGAAAGGTCCAAGGAGTTACATCATAGCCTTTCATAATCTGGCTCCTACCTACCTTTCCAGTCTTATGTTACATTATTTACCATTTAAATTTTAGCCACTCACTATAGTCAAAGGGTCTCTGAATGACTTCCTACATTTGGCAACAAAGACCTCTCCTAATGAATAATTATGTGGTGACTCAATGTACACATGATGGAGGAAAATTAAAAATCCTATGAACAAGATTTATGTATCCAAGATGATTTATTTTAGGTTATTCTTTGTAGCCAGTTAAGGCCTCAGGTCCTCCAAATCAAGTGAATTGAGACGATGACATAGTAGTTCTAATGATGGCTGTCAATTTTCCACTTTTTGTGTAGGCAAAGACCTACCTATATCTCATATCTATCAGAGATATTTTTCTTCCTTTTCAGAGGTTAAAAAATAGTGATTGATGGGAAGCAATATGTTATCTGCTATCTTTGCTTTTATATCTACCTTGGGATCTTTGAGTGAAATACTTTGGAGGAATGAAGTTTTTTTTCTTCCTTAAGGTGAATAAGCAAGGGGTGTATGGATAGCCTTATTAATGATGTAAAATGCTATAGGCATGTTTTAATCCAGATAAAGCATCTAAAATGTTACTGGGAAAAGAGGGGGAAAACTTATTGGCTGTTTTTAGAAGTAAAAAAAGTGGGTGGTGGTGGAAATGAAGACTTTTTTTTCTCAGTGCAACAAACATTTAATTTATTTTTTTCTATTTACACGTAAGGGTAGTTTTCTTTTTTCTTTTTTTTTTTTTAGTGAGGCAATTGGGGTTAAGTGACTTGCCCAGGGTCACACAGCTAGTAAGTGTTAGGTGTCTGAGGCCGGATTTGAACTTAGGTACTCCTGACTCCAGGGCCGGTGCTCTATCCACTGTGCCATCTAGCTTCCCTAAGGGTAGCTTTCAACATTCATTTTCATAAGATTTAGATTTCCAAATTTTTCCCTTCCTCCCTTTCCTCCCCCCTCCACAAGACATCAACTAATCTGATATAGGATATATATGTACAATCCACAAGTGCTCTTTTTTATCAGTTCTTTCTATGGGGGTGGATACTATGTCTCATCATCAGTCTCTTGGGATTGTCCCGGACCATTGCATTGCTGAGAGCAGCCAAGTCATTCACAATTACTCACAGAACAACACTGCTGTCACTATGCACAATGTCCTCCCAGTTCTTCTCACCTCACCACACATCAGCCCATATAAGTCTTTCAAGGTGTTTCTGGTATCATCCTGTCTGTCATTTCCTATAGCACAGTACCACTCCAATACAGTCATATACACAGCTTCTTCAGTCATTACTCAATTGATGGACATTCCCTTGATTCCCAATTCCCAGCCACCACAAAGAGCTGCTATAAATATTTTTTGCATCATTTCCCCCTTTTCTCTCCGTCATGATCGCCATTGTTAACTCTTTCCCTCCATCCTATTCCCTTCCCCATGATATTTACTCTATTATCTATCTTCTTTCACCCTATCCCTCTTCAAAAGGGATTTGCTTCTGTCTGTACCCTCCCCCAATCTGCCCTCCCTTCTTTTGCCCCTCTCTCTTTATCACCTTCCCTTCCTGTTTTCCTACAGGGTTAGATAGATTACTCCACCCAACTGAGTGCTGTTATTTCCCCCTTGAGCCAATTCTGATGAGATTGAGGTCTTTGAGCCAATTCTGATGAGTGTTAGGCTCATTTACTGACCAGATAAAATAGATTACTTCACCAAATGTGTGTGTTAATCCCTTTTTGAGGAAACTCTGATGAGATTAAGGTCTTTGAACCAATTCTGATGACTGTAAAATTCATTTACTGCCTTGCTCCTCCCCCATCTCTTCCCCCACTCCATAAGCTCTTTCCTCTTTCTTTCATGTGAGATTTCACCCCATGCTACCTCTGCCCTTCCTCATCCTCCAGGGCATTCCCTCTCCCCTCAATTTAACCCTGGAGATGTCATCATGGGGTAGCTAGGTGACCCAGTGGACAAAGCATCCACCCTGGACCCAGGAAGATCCCAGCCAAAACCAGGCCTCAGACATAAAACAGGTAACCACTGCATGACCCCAGGTATGTCCTCCACTTCCAATTTTTTATGGTTCTCTAGGGTCTCCTTGTATTAAAAATCAAATTTGCCATTCGGTTCTGGTCTTTTCATCATGAATATCTGAAAGTCTTTTTTTTCATTGAAGTCCCATTTTTTTCCTCTGAAAGATTATGAAAGTTTTGCTGGATGCATGATTCTTGGTTGTAATCCCAATTCCTTTGTCCTCTGGTATATCATATTCCATGCCCTCCGGTCCTTTAATGTAGAAGCTGCTAGATCTTGTGCTATCCTGACTGGGGCTCCACAGTACTTGAATTCTTTCTTTTTGGCAGCTTACAATATTTTCTCCTTGACCTGAGAGCTCTGGAATTTGGCTATAATATTCCTAGAAGTTTCTCTTTCAGAGGTGAATCCTCTTTCAGAGGATTCTTTCAATTTCTATTTTACCTTCTGCTTCTAGAATATCAGGGCAATTTTCCCTGACAATTTCTTGGAAGATGATGTCTAAAGCTCTTTTTGTGATCATGGTTTTCAGGTAGTCCAATAATTTTCAAATTATCTCACCTGGATCTATTTTTCAGGTCAGTAGTTTTTCCAAGAAGATATTTCACATTGCCCTCTATTTTTTTATTCATTTAGATTTGCTTTATTGTGTCTTGGTTTCTCATAAAGTCACTAGCTTCCATTTGTTCAATCCTAATTCTTAGGCAATTATTTTCATTAGAGAGCTTTGGAAATAAATAAATCTTTGCACTGGATTCAGATGGCTCTGGAAGAAAGAGGTTGATGACCTTGAATAGCCCTCTCTCACTTAAATCCAATTCACTTCAAGTTATAACATTACCTCCAGATGTTGTGGTCCCTTCATGAATAAAGGACAAACAATAACATGCCAAATACTAACTAGGATTCTATAGGGAAGGGGAAATGAAGTTCCAAAATATAAAAATCTTGAAAAATCCTTACCTGTAGTTATATATAGTTCTATATCCAATTAGAGCATTATGTTCATGCGTAGCAGTGATAATTCCATCAAACATGAGGAACCCTGTTTCCAGGCTCTTTGTGGTGGCTGGGAATTGGGAATTATGTATAATTTTCAAAATAGTTATTTTAACTAACCAATAAACAAGTATTTATAAAGAATCTACTATGTGCCAGAGATTGTGCTAGGAACTACAGAAGGTATAGAGGGTGGGAAATACAATTTACATAAATTATTTCTAATTTTATTTATACACTGAATCCCTCAGACCTATATTCTCTGGGCTCATGCCATGTTGGAAAATGCTCTACCCTGAGACCCTCCTTTCCTGATAGATCACTCCCTTCTTGAGACCACCATTTTAGGAAGGACTCTGGCTTCACCTCATTTATTACTAGACTTTCTATCTAGACAGCTACTCTTCCTTCTCAGCCACCATTTTGCCCCCTTGTGTCCTTTATATGCAATGTGCTCCATTAGAATATTTTCTGAGAATAGGGACTGCCTTATTTGATTGTATTAGTATCCCCAGCATTTAGCAAATTCTCAGAAACATAGAAAGCATTTAATAAATACTTTATCTAACTATTTATCTCTATATTTTGTAGAGGTTGTTGGCAGACCCAGCCAATGTCATTAAAATCCTGTTTTGGTCCTTGGAATTATAGTTTGTCTTTTTCTTGCCAATTCAAGTAGATAACTCTCAGGATGACAAGAAGAATTGCATTGAGGATGTTGGCAGCCACTG
The DNA here is from genome assembly GCF_019393635.1 of Dromiciops gliroides. Taxonomy (NCBI): domain Eukaryota; kingdom Metazoa; phylum Chordata; class Mammalia; order Microbiotheria; family Microbiotheriidae; genus Dromiciops; species Dromiciops gliroides. The sequence continues at coordinate 169,771,945 of NC_057863.1, forward strand.
AGTGGTGTTTCATTGAACTTTACTAGCATTCAGCCCAGTAGGTTTGAATTAAATTAATTTACAATGAGATTAACATAAACTGATTATTGTTCTTTTGTTTCTTTACTTATATAGCCTTTTTCCTTACTGCCTCAGGGATTTCCATCTCTTCTAATTTCTGATTCTCTCTGCTAGACCTTACCTCTTCTCCCTACAACAGTCTATAACTATTGATCTTTTATTAGAAAGTCAATATTTGAAAAAATAGGGCATTTTATTCTGACCATTCCTATTCTGTCATGTCCCTATCTATCCCATATTGCCATGATGCTACCAGAGTATTTAAAACTCAGCCTTTAGGAGGCAGCTAGGTGGTGCAGTGGATAAAGCACCAGCCCTGGATTCAGGAGGACCTGAGTTCAAATCTGGCATCAGACACTTTACACTTACTAGCTGTGTGACCCTGGGCAAGTCACTTAACCCTCATTGTCCTACAAAAAAATAAAAACAAAAAACAAACAAAAACAAAACCTCAACCTGTAAAAATAATGCTTCCCTATGCATTAGAATCAAGGCAATGAGAGGCAGCTAGGTGGCGCAGTGGATAAAGCACCGGCTCTGGATTCAGGAGGACCTGAGTTAAAATCCAATCTCAGACACTTGACACTAGCTGTGTGACCCTGGGCAAGTCAATTAACCCCCATTGCCCTGCAAAAAAGAAAAAAAGAATCAAGGCAATGATGAAAATATTAGTAAGAGAGATGTAGCTAAAGGCATATGAATTTTCCATTAAGATTTCAGGCCTGAATGTTTAATGCAAATAATCATTGAAAAATGCTGAGACATTTACTTGTTGCAGACAGCCAAAAGTATTAATAGTTATGGTCCTTTGCCACATAAAGATATAAAATAGGAAAAGCATGTAGTCAAAACCCAACAAACTTCTGGATTTTAGAAACTTTGGATTGTCATTTTAAATTTAGATTGAATGGCTATATGACATTGGAAATTAATAATTTAGTCAGTCCTCTTCTACTTATGAATTCTCAAAGGCTGCCTGTGGAGGGCAAATTCTGGCATATCTCAGCAAGTAGGAAGGTTTCAAGCATGGGCTCAGGCAAGATAAGTTGAGAGAGGTTCATAACTATGTAATTTGCCATCATTTGATGAATTTGTTTGGAAACAGAAAAGATTATGAATGCAGTAGAAATAACTGACTACAAATATTTATAAGCATTGGAATAAAAATTTAGTTAGATATATGTGGTGTTTGTTTTTCAAAAATTTCATTAAATTACACATAACAAATATTTTGTAATAGCAATAAAAGTTCACATTTGTATCCCTCCCTCCCTTTTTTCTTTCCTTCCTTGCTTCCTTCCTTCCTCTCTCCCTTCCATCCTTCCTTTAAACCTTCTTTCCTCACTCCTTCCCTTCTTCCCTTCCCCTAATGGAAGCTCCATTCAGAGACTTATCCAAATGCTCTCTATATAGTAGATGATTAATCAACATTGTTGAATTTAACAAATATTATTAACTGAGCATCTACTATGTATTGGGCACAATGCTAGGTATTGCAGGGGATATAAAGATAAATAAAACAGATCATAATGCCAGTTCTAGGTCTTTGAGATTGAGGCCAACTTTCTATCTACTAGACCACACTGGCCTTGAATTTAATAGAACTTAGTAGAAAAACAACTCAACTTTTCAAAGTAACTGACCTTCCTTCCTCACATACATAAATTGTCAGTTCTTGGCACGTATGACCACCAAAGATAGCACTTTGATGAATTGATCTTCTTTGGCACAAGAACCAGTGGATGCTGCTATGCATCCCTACCCAAAAGTAGGTGCAGGAAAAATTGGCCAACATATTCTACCTTTACCACTTGGAAGTTGCCAGTCATCTCAGGAGAGATCAGCATCCCCTACTTCACATATTTGTGTAAATCCTTCAGACTTTCCATGTCCCATCAATTCCCTCCAGGACAAACCTTTGAAGACTTGTGATTTATGCTGCATGCCAACATAATCTCTAATAATTTGATATTTTTTACTTTGTGCTTGGTATAATGGAAAAAACACTGTATATGGATTCAGGAGATTAGAGTTCATCCTTAGCCACTGGACTTCTCTGGACCTCCATTTTCTCATTCATGAAATGAGAGTTTTGGACTAGATAAGCTATAAGGTCCTTTCAAGCTCAAAATATGTGACATGATATTTAAATCATATCATTCTAGATGTTTTCATCCCCCTCCTCCATTGAATATAAATTTCTTGAGGGCAAGAAATCTTGCATTTAATTTTATGTTCCTATTGCCTACCACAATGTCTAGTTCATTTTATGTTTTTAATAAATGTGTTTTAATGAATATATATTTTCATTAATATGTGAAGCAAAATAGTAAGTAGAACAACCCTGAAAATTAGAACTAATATGAAAAGCATATTGTTACAAAATGAAAGGACAACTGTGAAACAAAATGTTTTAGTATATAAAATATAGATATCACACAATTTGAATAAGTAAATGTAGAAACTGAAAAATATTAGAACATCCTTGATATTTTTCCACTAGTTTTTTCTCTCTTGCTTAATCTTTTCCTATTATAAATGTATAAAAATCTAAAGCTGTGCCATGGAAACTTGGAGTACTATCCAGAGTGATTAGACTGTTTATCTTTTTTAAACAAGTAAAACCTCTTGTTTTTTTGTGACTTTTAGTATAAAAAGTTATGCTAAAATTTTAGTTGTGGAAAAAATTTTGCTTTGTTTTCTTATACATTCCTATCATGTCTTCCTTTAATTACTTTGCCCTTCCTCTACCCTCTCTTCTTTTTCCATTCTCAGACCTTAGGAAGATCTCAAGGAAGATGTAGTTGAAATTTGATTGTATTGAATGAAAAAATCTTCCAAGTTGAGTAACAAAGTTTATTAATGACTTCATTTATCATGACCATTTTAGTTTGGTATGAAATCACCTGACCCCAAACAACCAGCCAAAGGACTGAATCTCCCTGATCTGGCCTCTTTATCCTAAGTAACTTTTCTTGTTACCACATCTTGGTTTTCAGATCTGATATTTATTTTTTTCTATATTTAGCACTTCAAAGTAATCAGGTGACTACAAATTCCTTGAGAGTATGGATTATAACCCATTCTCTTCTATCTCCTCATCTGTATCAGAAATAATGCTTTGACACAGGGTATGTACTTAATAAACATTTGCTATGTGGGCAGCTAGGTGGTACAGTGGATAAAGCACCAGCCCTGGATTCAGGAGGACCTGAGTTCAAATCCAGCCTCAGACACTTGACACTTACTAGCTTTGTGACCCTGGGCAAGTCACTTAACATTCATTGTCTGGCCAAAATACAAACAAACAAACAAAAATAAATAAATAAATAAATTATAAATGAATAAATAAATACATGTTTGCTATTACAGAATCTCAGAGTTGGAAGGAGCATTAGAGGTCATCAAGTACAACTTCTACTTGAACACTCTCTTCTACAAGAATAATCTCTTCATTCAGTCAGTCAGGAAGAATTGATTAAGTCTTTACTATATAGTGCTTACTATATAGTGCTAGGTTTTGGAGTTACAAAGGAAGCAAAAAGCAGTACATTTCCTGGAAGAGGTAACCTCCTAATTAGATGGACAATATGCAAGCAACTATGTGAAAAAATGATAGATACAGGACAAATTGGAGATAATCAGCAAAGGAAGACTTTAGCATTAAGAGGGATTAGTAGAGCCTTCTTAGAGAAGGGAAGATTTTAGCTGAGAGTTAAACGAGGCCTAAGAAGCCAGGGAACAGAGAGTATTAAGGCCTGAAGGAGAAGCAGTAAAAGTTACTGGACTAGAGAGATAGAGAATCTTAGAGAAGGAACAATAAGAACGACAATACTATTGGGTTGCAAAGCATGGGTAAGGAAAAGACTAGAAAGCTAGGAACTGTCAAGATTATGAAGATTTTTAAATATCAGAGGATTTCCTATTTTATGCTAGAAATAATAGGGAGCCACTGGACCTTATTGAATGAGGGGAGAGTTATATAAGAACATACCTACTTAACCATTAATTTTACCTTTTATTGAAGACCTATCTATAGTGGTTCATCTACTGAGATGGTTTTCTTGGGGTGTGGCCACTGCAAATGGCACAGCTTCTTGGAGACACAGTAGAGAAAGAGTAGATGACTTATGACAGAGCCCTGTGCTTATCCATGCTTAGAGTAGATGGATAATAAATCAGTTAAAGAATTGGAGAAAATACAGTTACAGGATGGGTGGGGGTGGGGTGTGTACAAGGATGAAAACAAGGAATTTTGAGATGAAGAGAATGGGGAAGAAGGTGAATGACCACAATTTTCTTAATAGGAGTAAGGCCCTGAGCTGAAGATAAGGAGAGGCTCAAGTGTAGAAGTTCGAAATAGCTTCTGTGGGGAGTGGAGTAGAGAATTAGGGAAGACTAAAAGTATTGCCTTGCTATGATTAAGGCTCTTTTGAAATGCAACAACTTGAATTTGTAGGGTACCTAATTAATTTATCTAGGTTCCTTCATCAGCATTCAAGTAGGAGTAGAGGAGGCAGGTAGTAAATGTATTCCAAAATTATAATATTACCAAAGATAAGGAAGAGAGAAGTGATTAAGAGAATAATGGGCTATGCCAAGCAGATTTGATTAACTTTAGGATACAGACTAGGAAGAAGAGAAAGTGATGGTCTAGGATAGTACTTAGGTAGGGAGGGTTTGGTGGTCCAATGGAGTTGAAAAATAGGTTTAGGAAGAATTAGTCACAGGGAGAAATGGAATAACATGCAGCTAAAGTAAGGTAGAGAAATGTCAGAATTTTTATTCATAGAATCTCAAAAATTGTGGGTGATGATGAGATAAAGAGTGGAATCATCTTGTGAGTAGCTGAGTTGGAGTAGAGGAGTAGGTTATGGGATTTAAGGAGACTGAATTATGGGGAGGTTAGGAAGTTTTAACACAATTGTTGAAGTCTTATAAAATAAAAGCAGGTACCAGGGAAGAGAAGAATACAGTAGGTCAGGTACTGAACTCCCTAGGGAAAGAGGAGGATTGATCAAGAACCCGATAAACATCAGATGACATTATCCACATAGAGTAAGAGACTTTAATAGCCTGGATTTCAAAGGAGCAGAGGTTGCTGAATGATGGCAGCAAAGGAAGAGTAGGAAAGGAGCAGTGGGAAACAGAATATTTTGACCTTTTTTCTAGTGCTACAAGGATATGAAAACGCATGCAATCATTTTTCTAATGGATGGCCAAGGATGCGGTGTCATCTGTGGAAGACAGTCCACTGTATTAAAATGGAAGGAAGAAGCATGAGAGGAAGAGATCCAGAATGAAGAAAAATGTATTCATTATGGAATGGGAATTCCATAGTGCAATTTAGAAGGGATTAAAAGAGTTGGAATGGAACATGGGAAAGGTAGCATTGGGGGAAATGAGAAAGAAAGAACAAGAGAGTAGTTTACTTTGAGGAAGCCATGATTAGGTAACTAAAGGATAGAAAAAATAATGTGTGCTGGGAGTTTGCAAGCAATTAAATAGAAGTCTAAAGCAGAGGAATTAAAATACTTATGGACCTAAGGGTCTCATTGACTCTATCTACTAGTCAAGGTAGTGGTATTCTGGAAAAGGTTGGGATTTGGGGCATTAGTTTGGCACTTGTTATCTGCTTCCCTAGGCTGGGGTTAGGGCAGTGAAGTTGCCAGAGGGGTAAAGAGCTGAGGTAGTGTGGGTTCCAGTATATAATCCTGGAGCTTACCCGATTGCTTTTCCAGGTTGAAGTCAGATGGGTGGGAATGTGAGCTTAACAAAGGCCCTATCTCTACAATTTTGAGTATTTGACTATGGCCCATGATCTTTATTCTTTAGGAAAGAATATATTATATAATGCTGATGGTAATGATGGAAATTGTTATTATGATGATTGTGGTAACAGTGATTTTATATAAATAGAGAATTTTCTGGCTATCTTATAAATTACATTTTCCCTAAAAATGTAATAAACTAACAGTTTCTTCTACAGTTCTGTTCTTATTCTTCTTTATATCTGAATTTTTTGCATTTATTAATGATTACTAAGGCCACAGAATTTTTTTTCAATTTAAAAAATGATAGGCAAAACTGTAAATATTGATGAAAGTAGAAAAAAACCACTGTATTTGGAGTCCTGTGTTTGAATTGCATCTCTGCCATTTATTTTTTATATAACTTCAGTTAAGTGAATATACTTCTTTGGGCCTCCCGTTTACAAAATAGGAGGGTTACAATAGATAACTTCTAGAGTTCCTACTAACTCTAAATCTAAAATTTGTGATCCTATAATTATAGATACCAGAAGCCTGGACAAATGAGAAGAGATTTTAAATTATGATCTGGTTGAGTCAAAATAGTACTAACTATATTTGTATGTGTATCTATCTCTGTGTGTTCGTGATCTCCTCACAATTTATGCCTAATTACCATTTATCATGATAGTGATTACAGATATAATTAAATATTTTGTTGTTATTCAGTTACTTCAGTGATGTCTGACTCTTTGTGTCCCCATTTGGGGTTTTCTTGGCAAAGATATGGGAGTATCTTTGCCATTTCTTTCTCCAGATCATGATACAGATGAAGAAACTGAGGCAAGCAGATTAAGTGACTTGCCTAGCATCATACAGCTAGTAAGTATCTGAGGCCAGATTTGAACACAGGAAGATGAGTCTTACTGACTTCAGGGCCAGAACACTATCCACTCTGCCTCATTAAATATATGTAGAAATATTTTATTATTTTATTTAATCACGGTTGTAAACTATATGCCTAAGCTCTGTCCTTATAGTCAGTACCCTAGTGCTTGACTCACAACTTAAAATGATTAGATGTATTGCTTATAATATTCTTTCACTAGCTGAAAATATCCCAGAGGACATAAGGTGTTACCCTGGCTACAAGGAAATCAGACAAGCCCCTGCAGTTGCGGTGGTAGCTGCTGGAACAAATCAATGGGAGTTTTGTTGAATAAATATCAGACAAAAGAGCTGACCAAACATTGCTTATTGCCATGTTTCCATTTGGTTGTGGCAAATTCAGTCTGGAACACAGTTCTCTCTTGGAGTTTATTGTAAACTCATATTCACTGTAGAGAGACAGTCTGTTTTGTTAAACTCATTGGCTATAGATGGTATTCATCATGTGAAAAAGAAAATTAAATTCAGCAATATCCATAGCAGGCTAGTTTCAGAGCTCATAGAAAAACTAAGAAGCTGGCCACATGGGAATTTATATTCTCATCCTCATCAGGGGCTAAATCATGCAAGACCTCACAGATTCACAAATCTGGGTGCTTGCATTTTTTTTAAAGACAGCTATTGAGGGAGAAAGGAGTCATGCTAATAAGGTTGGTATGGCTGAGAATATAGGACCTTTGTCAGATAAATGCCATTAAATTTATGGTCTTCAATTGTCAGAAACCTACACTCAAGGCATTTTTCCATTTTTGAGAGTGAAATCTAGATTTGAAGGTTTGAGAAATAAGGGATATTACATATTGCTTTAGATTTTTCCCCATCCTTAGAAAAAATGCATGTGTTATTTCTGTTGAGTCTATAAATGTCAACATCTAGTGTCATGAAATTTTCAAGAATAATTTTATGGGGAATCAGCAATAGTTACTAAGAACTCTGCTTAGTGTACCAATATGATAAATAGGTGTTATGCCCACAATTGCTCTTGGAAAAGGCCACAGAAAGGTGGTGTTTTACAATCCACAGTCTTATCTGGCCTTTGCTTTAGGGTGATGCACAAGAAAGAAATAAAGGAAAAAAAAATTTTGCCAGAGTCCACCTTTATTTCCTGATTTATATGAATAGAATCAAAGAATGATAGGCACTGACTGGATCTACAGAAACTGTCAGTTTCAAGGAAGATAATGCTGAAATCAACCATACAAATGAGAATGCGTACACCTTTTTAAAATGTCAAGATGGTGTTTCACATCCTCACATTGTAACTTACACAAATGAATTCAAAAAGCTTTTATTTAAAGTGCCTACTGTGCACAACACATTTGCCATAAAGAGGAACATGACAGTTCTCATATTCTGGGACATAACACTTTAATAAAGAAATAAGCCACATATGCAAAGGCAAATTAAAATGAAATTAATGTTAAGGAAAGGTAAAAGAGAGCTATTAAGGGAAGAAGGTATCACTTCTACTTTGGAGAATTAGGTAAATTATTCATGAAGAAGGTGGTAGTTGTGATGGATCTTAAACATTAGGAAAATTACAGTTTTCCTTAAATTGTGGGGAAAAGTTTACTAATATATTTTGGTTTTGCCTCACTTTTCATATTTTGAAATGTATCCCTCCTCTTCCCTTATTGAGTGAAGTGTGCACTGTAACTAAAAGAAAAAAAATGAAGTGGGGAGGGTGAAAGAGTTGGGGGCAGGAGTTCAACAAAACCAAACAACCTATTAGTGGAGTTTCATAGAATACTGTGTGTACAATATTCAATGGAGGGGAAAATTTTCAGTAGGCAGAAATTTGGAAGAAGTCTAGCTCAGGCATGTATACATAGGAAGAGGCAGAAGAAGGGAGGATGAAACTGGAGAAAAACTACTAAACTAATTTGATTAGAAAGCCAAATAATAGGATTTAGAGAGGGAGTTTAGAGGATGCCTAGTACAACTCCCTTTCTTTTAGATGAGGGAACTGAAGCCAAGAGTTGAGATGATCTGCTGAAGATCTCATAGGTAATAAGAGGAAAGGCTAGAATAAAAATAAAAAGAAACAAAATAAAACAAAAAAAACGAACAAAAAAACAATGTAGGGAGCTCCTTATATCAAAGCAGAAAGAAACTTTCTCTGCATAGGATCATAGGTTTAGACTTGAATGGGAACTTAGACACCATCTAGCACAACCCCCTTGTTTCACAAATGAACAAATTGAAACCTGGAGAGTTTAAGTGGTTTGCCTTTGGTTGCATTGGTAGCATCAAAAGAGGAAATTGAGCCCAGGGCCTCTGACTTAAAGCCAGCACTCTTATTAAATGTCCAGTAGTGCATTATTCCCCTGCCCCCATTTTAGAGTTTATTCTGGGGCAATAAAAATCTAAGTGACTTCTCAAGGACAACATCAGTTTATGTCAAAGGCATGACTTGAACCTTAATCTCTCTTACCCTGAACCCAGCTTTCTCTGCATGACTATAATCTGCTTCAAAAGATTTGGAATTTTATTAAACCCCTACTTAGATTAAATACTATGCTCATTATATTATACTCTTGTTGCATTCTTGGAGAGGAGGAGCATGAAAGGTAGGTTGCAATCAAATTGTACATTGCTTTCACTGCCTAGCAAAGGAGTTTTTATTTTATCCTTTAGATAATGGAGATCTACTGAAAGTATTTGAATATGAGTAATGGGATCAGATGCACACATTAATAGATTGACACAGGTAGCCTTGTGAAGGATGGATTAAGGCCAGACTTCAAGCAAACAATAACAATATCATCAACAACAATAGAAGCTATAGAGTAGGTTGAAAATGAAGGCAATGAGAGTGGAAAGGAAAGGTTAGATGTCAGACACATTGCAGACAGAGTGCACCAGCCTAAGCAACTGACTAGGCATAGGAACTGAGAGAAAGAAAAGAAAAAAAAAAGTTGACTTCTAGGCTTCAAGCTGGCAGCTGGGAGAGTGGAGATCTAATCCAGAAGAATAGATAAATTAGGAAGAAAAATATCATCAGTTTTTCATCTGGTAATGAGCTGATTTTCAATTGTTTAACATTCAGGTGGATATCGGAAATGTAGGAATGAAACTCTAGGTGGCAAATAGAAAGATGGGATTGAAAATGAGATAAGAAATGAAGCTACTGATATGATCTGGGAGATTTCTCAGTAGATATGATTTTGTGTGTGTGTGTATGTGTGTGTGTGTGTGTGTGTGTGTGTGTCAGGCAATTGGGGTTAAGTGACTTGCCTAGGGTCACACAGCTAGTAAGTGTAAAGTGTCTGAGGCCGGATTTGAACTCAGGTCCTCCTGAATCCAGGGCTGGTGCTCTATCCACCGCGCCATCTAGCTGCCCCTAGTAGATATGATTATTAAAGCAACAACAATAATAATTTATTTTTATATAGGGGCAGTGAGGTGTTACAGTGAGTAGAACACCAAGCCTGAAGTCAGGAAGATCCAAGTTCAAGTTTGTCCTCAGACACTCACTAGTTATGTGACCTTAAACAAATCACTTAATCTCTGTTTACTTTAGTTTCCTCATCTAGAAAATGGGGATATTTATAGCACCCGCTTTCTAGGATTGTTGTTATGATCAAACAAGATAATATTTATTTTTATAAAAAGTACTTAGCACAGGGCTTGGCATATAGTAAGCACTATGTAAAGGATATATTTTTTTAATTAAACATGTAACACATTATGATTTAAAAAGCTCTGTACAAATTAAATTGCTCTCACAGAAATCCTGGGAGGTAATTAATACTACCTCATGAATGTATTATTGTCTCCATTTGAAATGAAAATATTGAGCCTTAGACAGATTAAGTAATTTACCCAAAAGAGAAAGCAAATGTTGAAAGGGGAATCAAATGCAGATTCCAACTGACCCTAGTGTTTCTTCAACTGCCCCACACTACAACATGTTATAGTTATGAATGACATTCCCTTAGGAAAGAGTATAGAAGGAAAAGAGAAGAGGATTCAGAACAGAGCCTTGAGGGATGCCCATATTTATTGAACAAAGGGAAAGAGAGAAACCTGTGAAGGTGAGAGAGAAGGTTTCAGAAAGATACAAAGAGAATTAGGAGACTGCAGTGTGTATAAAGCCAGGTAAAAAGTGTGCATTACAACATAGCTAATGTGGAAGTATATTTAACTTGATTGTACATATATAACCTATATCAGATTGCTTGCTGTCTTGGGAAGGGGAGATGGGAGGGACGGAGGGAGAAAAATTTGGAACTCAAAATCTTATAAATGACACTTAATAACTGTGTGACCCTGGGCAAGTCACTTAACCCTCATTGCCTTTCAAAAAATATCTTATAAAAATGAATGTTGAAATCTACCTTTATGGGTAACTGGAAAAATAATATTAAGATTGGAAAACATGTGCATTTAAAATAAGAAGAAATTTGCCAGCACACAGTAGAAAAGATAAGTCAAAGGGAATGAAGACGTTTAAAAGGATGCTGAATTGAGCTCATTGGTGACCTTCGAAAGAGAATTATAAGTAGCTTAAAGGCAAGAGCATCCTCTAGGTGGCAGCTAGGTAGACCAGTGGATAAAGTACTGGCCCTGGATTCAGGAGGACATGAGTTCAAATCTGGCCAGAGACACTTGACACTTACTAGCTGTGTGACCCTGGGCAAGTCACTTAACCCCAACTGCCCTGCCAAAACAATAATAATAAACAAAGAACTTTCCTCTGACTTTTTTTTTTATCCCTAGTGGTTATCACAGTGCCTGGCATCCAGTAGTGACTTAATAATTGTTTATTGATTGAGAAGAATGAGAATGTAAGCCAAGTAAGATATCATTGAATAGTAGAAGAGCCAGAGCAGTATATATTAGATGACCCTTCTTAGTAGTTTAGCAATAAATAAGAGGAGAAAGATAGGGAGGTGGCCTAAAAGGTAACCAAATCAAGGGAACTATTTTTAGGGAAGGGTTGACCCAAGGAAGATTTAAGGGACAAAGGAGGGGAGGAAGGTAAAATTGAAGGTGAAAGAGAGAATGAGTCTATCAACTCAGCAAGATCCCAGTGAAGATAAGATAAAATGTAAATACAAAGGTAGAATGATTAGCCTTGCAAAAAAGACATTTTATTCTTTCTAGTGTAAGAGAAAGATGGTCAAATCAGAAAAGTTTTGATGTATGGAGGATGGGAACAGAAGGAAACAAATGAATGAATGAATGAATGAATGAATGAATGAATGAATGAATGAATAAATGAAAAATATTTTAAATTGTTTACTATTTACCAGACACTATGCTAAGTATGGTAGATACAAATACAAAAAAAAAAAAAAAGCAAGATTGCTCCTATACTCAAAGAGTTTGCTTTCAGAAGACAGAACAGAAGACAGTAGATATAAGCAGTGATCACCAGGGACAAGGGACCACAGAGAGTGTTTTTTCTACAAAGTCACAGGGAGGGATAAGATTCATAGGAGAATTTATTATTGAGTCCTTTCCAGGAATAATCAGGGTAATTTGATTATGGTTTCCAACCCAAGAAGTGGAAGGGAAAGGGAACCCACAATGCTGACTGGCATGACAATGCTTAGTGTGTGTTATGTTTGGGAGCACACTCACTAATCAGGAAAGGGGATGAAGATTCAGGTTGGCAGAAGAATGTACTTTGTTGTATGGCATGAAGCTAATGCGAGATGGCCTCAAAATTTTTCAATTAAGTAGGAGAGATTCCACCTTTTTTTACTTATATCCCATTTCCTAATATAGTAATTTCTTTATATGGAATATATGTACTTTTTTAAGTGTTAAAGGCGTTACAGAACATAGTGATATGCTTACTATAGATGTATGTCATGGTCCCCTCAATTCAAATGAGCTATCACTGTGAGTGTGTAACAAAAGAGAATACTATAAGAGAGTAGTCCTTCCTATGTTAAGCATATATATGGACTATAATTTTTGTTCATAGCTGCTACTGATATTTTCACAGCCTGTAACTATTTGCCTCTTTAACTTGTTGCTTTGCAGGCTATCAGACATGTCTGCTCAAAATGAATCCACCCATCCCTAATTTGTTTTTAGTATTCAAGTGCTGCATTTCCCAAGGTTATTAGTCAATAATATGATTGCCAAATGGAGAGGAGATTTTGAGGTGATGGGAAGAGAGGGTGGAAAAATATCATCCATTCTTCTCACCTTTGATTTCAATTACATTTCAGATACTGTCATCTCAACAACAAACCTTTTCTTGTGACTACTAAGCAGAGGCCCTTTGTGAACTGCCTTCTATATTCCCAAAACACTTGGGAGATTTTTTTTTTTCATGACAAGAAATGTGCTGCTGCAGGGAAAGGAAAGCAGAGTGTTTGAGGAGCTTTCTTGATATCCCAAAGACTGAGATACCCAACATAAAAATGCAAATAGGAGCACTCCCTTCTCTGAATGTTTAACTCTATGCAAATACCAACTGGAGAAGTGACCCAATACAACATGTGGCAGGAAAGTAAATATGCAACCAAGTTCCCCTGACATAAATTAATAGTTCAACTATGCCAGTCTTTCTGTTTACAGAGGAATGGCTGGTGTTCTTATTTACTGACTGCTGAAAGATGTCTGAGTTGGTGTGTTTTTTTGTTTAAACAAAAGCCACATGAGATTGCTGATCTAAAACAAACATAAATATTTGTGAGGGGCTGGATGAGTATAAGTAACCTTTCATTATGTAAAGCAGCAGTACACAATACTTTGGGCTAGCATTTAATAGATGCTGAGGGAAGAAGATATTATGAAGAAATTAAATTTTAATAAATACTCTTCCATATTAACACATGTTCAGTTCTTATGAATATTCATAGCTACGAAGGCTAGTTTTACTCCCTTTTACTCCAGTCTATAAGAGTATATTATTTGGCACTTTTGAAAAACATTTCTGAAAATACTTCCATACTGCAAGAAACTCTAATTTACTTGATGCAAATTAGAGATGAAGATCTCAGGTTCTCTAGAACTTAAAGATGACCTTAGAGACTTTTATATCCAAAACATTTGTGATCTACCTAGTGATAGACCTTTCTGAACATAAAGAGGCTGATCCTTGGGAAACAAGTATATGGTATGGTTCATCATTGGACCTTTGTCACTTATCATCTGCCAGATCTTGGCATAGGGTTCAAAAATGATGATGCAGGGGGCAGCTAGATGGCGCAGTGGTTAAAGCACCGGCCCTGGATTCAGGAGTACCTGAGTTCAAATCCGGCCTCAGACACTTAAGACTTACTAGCTGTGTGACCCTGGGCAAGTCACTTAACCCCCATTGCCCCGCAAAAAAAAAAATGATGATGCACTGGAGTAGGATTCTAAGGGTAGAAGTGTGGAAATAATATCTACATAGAAAATGAATGCAAAATTGAGTAACAGTTTTTATTTAATGCAGAAATGTGTATGCATGCACAAATATGCATATATAAACAAACACAAGCATAGATACACATATAGTGAGACAGAAAGAGAAGGAAAAAAAGGAAAGGAGAAAGGAGGGAAGATTGGGGGGGATAAGAAAGGGAGGGAGAAGAAAGGAGAGGAGATATATGGATCTATGAATGGGGGAAGAGATTGTGCCCAAACAAGAGGTATAGAGAGTCACAGATGATAAAATAAACAATTTTGATTCCATAAAATTAAAACATTTTGACACAGGGCAGCTAGGTGGCACAGTGGATAGAACACTGACCCTGGAGTCAGGAGTACCTGAGTTCAAATCCAGCCTCAGACATGTAACACTTACTAGCTGTGTGACCCTAGGCAAGTCACTTAACCCCCATTGCCTCACCAAAACAAACAAAAAAAAACATTTTGACACAAAGAAAACAAATGCAGCTAGGATTAAAAGGAAAATAGCTAATTGGGAAAAATCTTAGCAGCAAGTTTCTCTGATACTGGCATCATTTCTGAGATATATAATGAGCTGTTTCAAATTCATAAGAATAAGAGTCATTCTACAAATGATAAATGATCAAAGGATCAAAGTATAAAGTATCAGGAAATTTTTCAAAGAAAAATCCACCCTATCAATAGCCATATGAAAAATGTTCCAGGTTATTAATAATTAGAAAAATGTCAATTAAGCCAAATTTCAGGCTCTACCCTATATCAACTAGGTTGTTAAAAAATAAAATTGACAAATGTGGAGGGACTGCAGAAAATAGGCCCATGGATATACCATTGGTGGAACTATGAATTGGCCATGCTCTTCTGGAAAGCACTTTGGAACTATGCCAAAGAAATAATTAAACTATACATATCCTTTGAACCAGGAATGTCAGTACTGGGTTTGTAACCCAGAGAGATCAGTAAAAGAGGGGAAAAGACTCATATGCACAAAAATATGACAACTCATTTTGGGTGGTAATGAACTGGAAACTAAGAGGATACTTACTCATCAAGCAGAGAATGGCTAAATGCATTATAGTATATACATATAATGAAATATGTGCTGTAAGAAATGATGAAAAGAACAGTTTCTGGGAAATTTAGGAATATGCTTATAACCTGATGCAGAGTGAAGTGGACAGAAGCAGGAAAATTTATACAATAGCAACTTATAAATGCAATGACCAATTGTGTTACTGCGAATCCAGGAGACTCATAATGAAGGATACTAGTCATCTCCTAAAAGAGAAGTTAGTAACTCAAGATGCATAATGATACATACGTTTTCAGATGTAAAAAAAAACATGTGAATACATTTTATTTAATTATGAATATTTGTATTTTGTCATAAAGGTTTTATTTTTAATTGGGGTTGGTGATGGAAGAGAACATAAGTATTTGTAAATTGATAATAAAATAAAGGGAAAGAGAGATGGAAAGCATGAATAAATAAATGAAAAGTGCTTTATTAAGTACTTACTCTTTGCTATGAGGTAGGATAAGGATTGGATATACAAGCACAAAATCAGAGAGGTCTAGTCCTCAAGGAGAATCTTTATATTGATACGACGTAGATTTTCAAATGGTGACCAAAGTGAGGCATTTGGCCTAGAAAATTATAGGGCTAGTAAGTAGTGTTATAGAGTAGTTGATTATAATAACCCATCCTGGAACAAAAGCAATGATAATTTTTTATCATAGTTCATAGTTCCAGGACTGAAAGTGATGGAAAGGAAGGAAAGGACATATAGACATTTAACCTGGAGGCCAAATAGAGTTGTAAGAGGTGGCTTGGCGGAGGGAGTAAAGTTTTACATATTAGGGATTTTCTCAACTAGTATTCTAGGCCAGGGATTCTTAAACTTTCCCCACTTGCTATGCCTTTTCACCTGAGAAATTTTTGCAAGGAGTTTTTTTCCTCTACTCTCCCCTCAGTCCTTTAAGCAGAGGCTGCTGAAGGGCTCACATAAATAAATCTGAGTCTTCAAACTGATACAATCATTGGCATGATGAGTTTCCTCGAGTTAAAATTGTTCCGGGAGCATGAAAATAGTGGGGTCTATGGATAGAGCTCTGGCCCTGGATTCAGGAAGACCTGAGCTCAAATCCAGCCTCAGACACAACACTTACTAGCTGTGTGACCCTGGGCAAGTCATTTAACCCCAATTGCCTCACCAAAAAAAAAAATAGTAGGGTCTAAACCAAAATGTCTAGCTAGAGGAAAATGGCAGGCATTGCTTCATTTCTTTCTTTTCATCTATTTTTCAGAATTCATTGAGATAGTTGGTGTAAATCAACACTTCCAAACAACCCCCCAAATAAACCTCATTGCACTCCTCCTCAACATATTGTGCATTTTCTGCAAAATTAGTTTCTAAATCATGCACAGAAATGGAGGATTTGTCCTTTAACATTCAACCTTACAGTAACAACCATTGACTATTATATTTCAGCAGAGTTTTGTTTGCTTTCAATATTGACTCTTTAATGTTGTAGTCATTGTGCATATTGTCCTTTGGGGTATACTTTCCCCAAGTCTTCCTATGTTTCTCTGAGTTCTTCATATTAGCTATTCCTTATGGTGCAGTAAGATTTAATTAAACATTTCTATAACAGGGTTTTTTTTAGCCATTCATGAATTGTTCAACAGATATTTTGTATTTATAATTTTTTTCACAATAAATAATGTATGTATTAATATTTGGGGCTTAGGTAGAGATGTCAGAGACAACACTCCCAATGGAGAGAGGAAATGATGAACAGAATGATATTGCCTGAAGACATTGGCAGCCCTGTGGTACCAAAGGTGTGAGTTCCCCAGTACATATGTATCTTGGCTATACATGATCATCATGTTTGTACCCATCATTCTGTGTCTGCCATTAATATTTCCTGTTACTTCAAATTTTCCATATGAATTCCCCAACTGGGAAGAGGCTGTTCTCATGTACATAAGGGGATCTTTATTTTTCTATAATTTTATTTACCATACTGTTTAGCTATTTCATGAATTATATTTTGCTTTGAGCTAATGTGTCTTCTGGCCAAGAAAATTTATCAATTGGGGCTCACGAGTTATGGTTTTCTATAGGTGCTGACTCATGAGTGACATTATCCTGGGAAATGTTTGGGGAGAGGAACTGAGTGGTAGAAGGGGAATCATAGTAAGTGCAATTGAGCCAAATATGATATCATGTCTGGGGGATGGAGAGATGGAGAGATCATATAGGGCTTGCTAAGTTTTAGCTGTAGATCAGAGATTCAGAGGCTCTAGGCCTGGGTATATTCTGACCTAAGATCATAGTATTATTATCTTTGACCTTCAAGTATGCTTTCAAAAGGATGTATTGGGTTATGAAATGAAAATTAAATTTTGCGTCAGGTTTATAGGAACCCTCCATTTCCCACTTTACTCATAGCTCTGGTTGACAGCAGGAACAAACCAAGAACAGAAACCAAAGAAACTTAGAAATGAGTGAAGTGGATTCTTTCCTTACTTATACCCTGTTGTTTTTTTAATTGCTAATAACAATTATGCCCCTGGAATTTTTAAAAATGAAGACTAGAATGAAGTAACCAAAATCACAAGTCAACAATTTTCTTAGTCAGAAAAGGACTAATCATATCTCAGTACTACATTACTACCTACTTCAAAAGTGGTATGGAGAAATACCAAGGGCCATTAGCATTCTGAGAAAAGAAATATACCTAGCTGAGTGAATCAAGATAGATTTTTAGGAGGAGATGACATTTGGTCTTGTTTCTGAAGGATGGATTAAATTTCAACAGGCAGAGATGGAGGAGTAAAACCATTCCAGATTATGGAGTAGCATGAATGGGAAAAGTATATGATGAGTAGACTAGTTTGACTGTATTAAGTGAAGAGAAACCAAGAAATAATACTTTCAAGGTTGGTTGGTTTCAAATGGTATCAGGTCTCTAATACCTTTAAGAACTTAAAAATATAGCCTAGGGGCAGCTAGGTGGTACAGTGGATAGAGCTTGGGCCCTGGATTCAGGAGGCCCTGAGTTCAAATCTGACCTCAGACACTTGACACTTAATAGCTGTGTGACCCTGTGCAAGTCACTTAACCCCAATAGCCACACCAAATATATATATATCCTAAATTGGAATATTAAAGACAGTGTGGCTTAATGGTAATAGTACTAGACTTGAAGCCAAAAGAAACCTTTGTCTGAATCCTGACAGTGTGTGAACATGGACAAGTTACTTAATTAATTTGATCCTAGGTTTCCTCATAGATAAAATGGAGATTATGTCTTCATGTATTATGTCTTCATAGATTTTAAAACTGTCAAGATACAACCATGGGGATTCTTATGTTTAGGGGCCCATTTCTGCTTTAGTTTGCCTTCACCGCACTAGGACAACCTGCCATTCTTCTTGCAAGTAGTCTATACTTAACAAAAGTTCATCGAATTGAATTGAAAATGCTTTATAAACCCTTAAGCATCAGGTATTACTATTATATGTAAGCTAATCTTCACTAGAAGGACCAGATGTGCAATGAGTTGCTACAATTAGGTAAGTTTCATGAATATTAATTATTAGAAAATTTCTAAGTGCTTATTACTATGCAGCTAAGCGTTCCAAACAAGTATCAATTAGATAACATAGAAGAAAGACGCAAATATTTGCTTGCTAGTAAATATTTAGGGGGCATTGATGACAATGGATCAAAAGGGTAGACTAAGGAAATGACTCTATCCAAGAAGTTTGGGGGCTTTAAGTTCCTTTAGAATAAAGCAATTTCTTAACTCTTAATCCTCATGAACTCTATGATTCATCTTGTTTTAACAGACCTATATTGTTACATTAAATTAGTAAAGTCTACCATATCATACATAGGTACATAATGTGTTTATATATACATGCACATGGTCATACATGCAAATTTTCTAGATTCTTTTACTAAGTATGTGGGATGCTTAGCAATTCTGTGCATAGGATAGCATATAGCAGGACAAACTCTCCTCCCCCCTCCAAGTTTAATACTTATGGGTCACAGAAATGACAGAGCCATATGGACCAAGCCACAAGAGATCATTAAACAGTTCCTGCTAATATTTTGGACAACAATTAACAGACAGGCAGCAGGATATCCCAACTGTTGACCCCTAAAGGGTGGCTAATCAACAGCATATGTGTTTATTTATTCTAGAATGCCCTTTTAATTAACAGCTCTGAGGTGTACACTTCTCTTTGAATTTGGTTACAGTACATTAGCAAAATATTTAATAGATGAGGCAAAACCCTAACTAAAAAATATCATCCACTTTCATGTGAAAAGAAATGAGGTTGAAGAAATACAATGTGAGGAAAATCAATGGCAACTTTCATTGATGAAGTGTTACTGTCAGCCAATTTGTGGGATGCTAGCAATTTGCCTGTAAGTACCATAAAGACTCTGAGTGGCAGCCTAAAGAAGAGAAACACTGTATTGTCGGTCAATATGCACATATTAAATGCCTACCATGTACCAGACACTGTGCTAAGCACTGGAGATATGAAAAAAGGTAAAAAGATAGTTCCAGTTCTCAAGAAGCTCACAATCTAGTGGGGGAGACAACATGCAAGGAACTATAACAATTGTGTACAAAACACAACATATACACCATAAATTAGAGATAATCAATAAAGGGAAGGCATTAGAATTATGGAGAATTGGGAAAGCTTCCTGGATAAAGTGTCATTTTGTTGATACTTGAAGGAAGCAAAAGAATGTAGGAGGCAGAGTTAAGGAGGGAGAGCATTCTAGACATGGGGGACAGCCGGTGAAAATACCCATATGTGGTACATGGAGTTTCTTGTTTGAGGAACAACAAGGAGGCCAGTGTCACTGGGTCAGAGAGTATGTGTATGTGGGAACAGGGGTGGAGGGGTGGAGGTATAAAGTATACAGAGAATGGAAAGGTAGAAGCTGGTCTTGTTTTGATGGCTTTAAACAGGGGAGACTTTCAGATTTTACAGAAGGTGTACCTTATTGTCAATAAGATAGTTTTTGTTAATTGACAGCAAGGTGGTATGGTAGGTAGAGATGGACCTGGAGTAAAGAAGACCTCAGACTTAATCTTTTCTCACATACTTAGTTGTGATATGTCCCTAGGTGACTCATTTAACCACTGTCTGACTCAGTAAAATGGAGAATAATAGCACCTAATTCTCAGGGTTGTTGTTAGGTTAAATGATATAATATTTGTAAAGCACTTTACAGATCCTAAAACCCTATATAAATGCTAGTTATTATTATTGTTGAGGAGGCAGCTAGATGGCTTTGTGGGTAGGGCTTTGGGCCTGGAATCAAGAAGACTTGAGTTAAAAATTGATCTCAGGGCCATAAGAGCAACAGAATCCACAAAAGGATGGGCTGAGACCATTTTCCTGTCAAAGACAACTTAGAGGTTAGGCAGGATGGGTCTGCTGTACCAGGGTGGGAGTGGAGCCTAACCCTATGGTTGTGTTGACACAGATCCAACCCCAGGCTGGCCACCCAGACTGAGGCCAAGCTGACACGGATTGAGTCCCAGGCTGGAGACTGAGACCAGGGCTGAGCTGACACAGATCCAGCCCCAGGCAGACTGTAACAGAGAAATTTATCCCTGGAGCCTCTGAATTGGCTGCAGAAGTGGCATCTTCTGGAATGAAGCTCACAGCCAGGTGATAAGGTCGAGTGGTTGGCTGGGAGGAGCCTACCGGGGTCCCTGCTGGAGCTGAGGTGGAATTCAGTTGTTCTACACCAGCTTCTGGAAACAAGAAAGGAATCTTGAATGGTGGGCTCAGGTGTTCTAGGAATGCAGGCTTGCCAGAGCTATTAACCCAGCATGACAAAATTTTGTTTCCTGGTTAAAGAGCAAGCAAGCCTGGGGTTATTGACAGATCAGACCATAGACCAAGCAAGTGAAGAACCTATTACTCCTAACACCTTGGACCTCCTGAAGCTTGGGACAATGTAGCCTGGAAGCAGTTCCCCACTTTAAGAAGGAGTTAAAAGTTAATTAATAGGCTGGCAAAATGAGCAGACAGAAAAAGATGCTGACCCTATAAAGTTTCTTTAGTGACAAGGAAGAAGGAGGTGCACCCGCAGAAGAGGATAGCAACATCAGGGCTCCTACAGCCAAAGAAAGATATGAATTGGTCTCTATGAATCTTTAAAGATAAAGTGAGAGTGGTAAAGGAAAAATGCAAAGAGAAATGAGAGAGATACAAGAAAGTCATGAGAAAAAAACAGCTGGAAAAGCCAAATAGAAAATAATTGCCTAAGAATTAGGATTGAACAAATGGAAGCTAGTGGCTTTATGAGAAACCAAGACACAATAAAGCAAATCCAAATGAATAAAAAAATAGAGGGCAATGTGAAATATCTTCTTGGAAAAAATGCTGACCTGGAAAATAGATCCAGGCAAGATAATTTGAAAATTATTGGACTACCTAAAAACCATGATCAAAAAAAGAGCTTAGACATCATCTTCTAAGAGATTTTCAGGGAAAATTGCCCTGATATTCTAGAAACAGAAGGTAAAATAGAAATTGAAAGAATTCACTGATCAACTCCTGAAAGAGATCCAAAAATGAAAACTTCCAGAAATATTATAATGAAATTCCAGAGCTCCCAGGTCAAGGAAAAAATATTGCAAGCAGCCAGAAAGAAGCAATTCAAGTACAGTGGAACCAGAGTCAGGATAGCACAAGATCTAGGAGCTTCTACATTAAAGAATTGGAAGGCATGGAGTATGATATTCCAGAGGCCAAAGAGATAACAACTAAGAATCACCTGCCCAACAAAACTGAGCATAATTTTTCAGGGGAAAAAAAATTGGACTTCAATTTAGAAAAAGAACCTTCAGGTATTTGTGATGAAAAGACCTGAACTGAATAGAAAATTTGACTTTCAAATGCAATACCCTAGTAGTAGTAGTAGTAGTAGTAGTAGTAGTAGTAGTAGGCTTCCACCAGTCGCGGATGACCATGAATCAGTGCCTTGAAGAGCCACAGGCCACAGTGTGGCTGTGCAGTATGATATGGGAGCCATAGCTCTGGCCGCAATGAGGACATCAGAAAACTGTGCTCTCTGTTGCCCATTTTTTCCTGTGTCTCATTCATTTTTCTTTGTCCCGAGTTTGAAGGCCCATCTAAGCTGTGTGCAAGACATCTGCTGATGTCTATTCCCAGAGCCCTCAGGTCTCACTTGCATATATCTCTGTAGCGAAGCTGGGGGCAACCAGCAGGTCTTTGGCCTGAGGCTAATTCACCATAGAGTAGGTCTTTAGGAATGTGCCCGTCTTGCATGCGGTGCATATGACTGAGCCAAAGCAGCTGTCTTTGTTTCAGTAGCATGTAGATGCTCAGAAGTTGCACGCGTTGGAGCACTTCTATGTTGGTGATCCCATCTGACCAAGATATGCCAAGGATGCACCGAAGGCAGTGCATGTGGAAGCTGTTAAGCTTCTTCTCTTGTCTAGTATATGTAGTCCATGTTTCTCTGCCATACAGTAAGGTACTCAGGATGCATGCTCTATAGACAGCAAATTTGGTTCATCTTGTCAGTTTACTGTTTGCCCAGACACACTTGGCAAGCTTAGCCATGATTGAAGTAGCTTTCCCAATCCTCTGATTGATCTCAGAATCAAGTGACAAATTGTCACTGACAATAGAGCCAAGATACGAGAATTGGCTTATGACATCCAACTGGTAGCTACCAATGTGTATCAATGGAGGTGACATAGCACTCTGACACTTTTGTCTTTTTAAGATTTATGGTTAGGCCAAAGTCCGTGCAAGCTTGGGAAAAGTGATACATCATGGTCTGCAATTCACGCTCTAAGTGACAGGCAAGTGCGGCATCATTGGTGAAAAGCATGTCTCTGGTTTTGTATCTCAGATGTGAAACGCTGAACAGGCCTCTGTCAAACCAGGAATGTAATACCCTAGAATAGCATAAAAAAGATAAACAGAAAAAAGAAATCATGAGGGATGTTAAAAGGTTAAACTGTTAAACTTCCCTACATGGGAAAATGATACGACTAACTCATAAGATCTTTCTCAGTATTAGGGCAGAGGATAGGAATAAATTTATACAGAGGGCACAGGTGGGAAGGGATTATGAAGGGATGATATCGGTAAAGCATTTATTTTTTGTTTATTGCTTTTTTTGTGGGGCAGTCAGGGTTGGGTGGCATGCCTGGGCTTGTGGAGTTGGTGAGTGTCTTGTATCTGAGGCTGGATTCGGCCTTAGGTTTTCCTGGGTCCAGGGCAGGTGCTTTGTTCACTATGTCACCTAGCTGACCCATGATGACATCTTTAGGGTTAAATTGAGGAGAGAGAGGATTGCATTGGGGAAGGGGGAAGGGTCCATGTAGAATTGGGTGAAATCTCACATGAAAGAAGTTAGGAAAGGGCTTATGGAGTGGGGGGAGAGATGGGGGAGGAGTGGGGCAGTGAATGAGCCTTACACTCCTCAGAATTGACTCAAAGGCCTTACTCTCATCAGAGTTGGCTCAAGGAGGGAATAACATACATACTCAACTGGGTAGAATAATCTATCTAACCCTACAGGAAACAAAAGGAAAAAAAACAAGAAAAAAATGAGTCTTTTGGGTTTGTCTTGCATATTGCTGTGAAGAAGTAAGTCAATCATACTTGCTCATCACACAATGTTATTGTTGCTGTGTAGAATGTTCTCCTGGTTCTGCTCACTTCACTCAGCATCAGTTCATGTAAGCTTTTTCCAGGTTTTTCTGAAATCTGCCTGCTCATCATTTCTTACAGCACAATAGCATTCCACTACATTCATATACCACAACTTGTTCAGCCATCCCCCAATTGATGGGTATCTCTGTGATTTCCAATTCTTTGCAATGACAAAAAGAGTTACTATAAATATTTTTATACATGTAGGTTCTTTTTTTCTGATCTCTTTGGTATTTCTGGATCAAAGGGTATACACAATTAAGTTGTCCTTTGGGCATAGTTCAATTTGCTCTCCAAAATGGTTGGATTGGTTCACAACTTCACCAACAATGCATTAGTGTCTCAATTTTCCTACATGAGATACTTTTTTTTTTTTTTAGTGAGGCAATTGGGGTTAAGTGACTTGCCCAGGGTCACACAGCTAGTAAGTGTTAAGTGTCAGAGGCCGGATTTGAACTCAGGTACTCCTGACTCCAGGGCCGGTGCTTTATCCACTGTGCCACCTAGCTGCCCCATGAGATACTTTTTAATTGCCAAATCTGATAGTCTTGTTTAGTCTTACTAATTTTTGACCTATATTCTTCATCTGATACAGTTATGGGTTTCCTCCTGGATATTTCCTTCTCTATAAGATTTTTGTGACTCATATCATTGCTATTTGGCCTCCAAAATGTTTGATGACTCCTTCTCTGTCTCTTTTCCTGGTTCCTTATTCCCATCGTGCTCCTCACCCCACCAATGAGGTGTTCCTTAAAATTCTTATCTGGTATTTCTTTTCTTCTCCCTCTATGTTCTCTCTCTTGGTCTGTCAGTTCCCATGGGTTGAAATATCATCTCTGTGTAACTGATGACAAGATATCCACCCTTAATCTTTCCAGAGTTTCAGTCTTATATCATCAAATATACATTGGACATTTTAAAATGGATTTTCCAGAGTCATCTTGAACTCAACTTATCTAATACTCAACTTATCATCCTTACCTTTAAACTCATTCCTTGTCTAAACTCCTTTATTTCTGTAAAAGGCTGATATCTCCTACTTTTACTTTCTTAATCTTTGAATTAATCAGATTCCTTACTGTCCTTCACCTCACATATCTTATCAATTAACATCAAGTCTTGCCATTTCCACCTTCCAAATATCTCTTGAATCTGACCCTTTCTCATAGCTACTACCTTAGGTGACACCCTCATCACCTATTTATCTTTTATAGCACTATACAACTTTACCCTGACTCACCTTTCCAATCTTATTGGATATTACTCTCTCACCCACATTTTGTGTTTGAGCCAAACTTCTCTCCCCCTTCCTGACTCATGATATTCCATCTCCTATCTCTGTGATTTTTTTCATTTGCCATAACCTAGGCCTAGAATGTGCTTCCTTTTATCTTTTTTCTTGACCCACAGAGACCCTTTCTTCTTTAAGGCATAGTTCAAGCACTATTTTCCATATTAGCCCTTTCCTTTCCCCAGCTCCTTTTTGTAGTACCTTGTATTTAACTAACAAACATATGTATATGTATATACACACGTGTGTGTGTGTGTGTGTGTATATATGTATGTGTATATACATATATATAAAATATATATGTATATATACATACACATACATGTTACATTTATATATACCAGTAGACTTGTTTTATATTTAGGCTATCTATGCATATATATGTACTTGTTTTTCTACCATTAGAATTATTTCATCCTTTATACTTGTCTTACCAGCACCTAGCACCTGACAAAAATAGGTTCTTAATAAATATTTATTGATTGATTAATCAACACATTTCCTTTATAATACACTTAGTATATGACCATCTAGTATCAAATTGAAAATGCTTTGTGAGGGGCATCCTACTACTTCCTAAGGTAATCTATTCTACTTCAGGACACTTCAGATTTTTAGGAAATATGCTCCTTATTTTGAACTTAAATATGATGAGATAGGCAGGACATATATTATTACTTATAATGAAGTTTAGACACATTGACTGACCTGCAAAGTCACAATAATGCTATTTATGGTAGAGTCAAGAATAGAATTAAAATCTTTTCATTCTTTATTGCTTTGGCTCTTTCCAGTATACTGTTACCTTCTTCACTAAGTTGCAGTATAGCTTCTGACTTACCAAGAAATCCAAGGAAATTACCTTTTACCTTGTGGCGACTGGACTCACTGATCAAGAATCTTGGGGATATATACATACAGACTTGAAGACTTGATCCTTTTAAACAGTCTTAAGTTTTTGAATCATGTGCTTTAGTGTTCAGATATGTTTATATGCATGTATACACATATGTGTGTATAAATAGAGAGAAGAAGGAGGAGGAGGAGGAGGAAGAAGAGGAGGAGGAGGAAGAGGAGAAGAAGAGGAAGAAGAAGAAGGAGGAGGAGAAGAAGAAGAAGAAGAAGAAGAAGAAGAAGAAGAAGAAGAAGAAGAAGAAGAAGAAGAAGAAGAAGAAGAAGAAGAAGAAGAAGAAGAAGAAGAAGAAAACAAGGAAAAAATGATATTATGGTGCGGTGATAGTATAAGAATCAGGAAAGGAAAAACTGAATCAACTCCTACCTTTTTACACTTATTGCTTTTGTGGTAGGGGGAAAAACAATCTCTCAGTACCACAGAAAGCATTCTACAGCTTTAAGTGGAGAAATTATATATTGGAATTTTCCTTTTGGCAGTCTCCATATAACAATGAAATCTCCATATACCAATGATTTAAATAAATATATGTATATATGTATAGATCTATCTATAATATATTTGAGGATGTTATCTGTAGTTTTTACTAGCAAAGTTATTTTATGTCTATTTCTTCATCATTATTAAAACTGTTATACCACAATTCTGTGGTATTTCTGCAGAACCTAGATACTAAGGGGAAAATAATGGTCTCACAGAACAAGTAGAATGAGAATCACCTCACTAGGCCAGATTATCATCAAGTTGGATTTCTACAGGATTAAATAACATTTAATGATTTCAGATTTTTAAAATGAATGCATTGCTTTTAATAAATGGTACCTATTTTTTCATCATTGTAGTTTCAAGGTACATATGGTAAAATACTTGGAGGTGGAAGAATGTGTGATGGATGCTCATTCATATACCCTGTGATCTATATTACCAAACATATGAAGTTTAACAAATGCTAATCTTGTAAATTAACATAGAAAGCATACTTAAGACTGCAGACTGCATTTTGAAATTATAAAGAATTTTGAATGGTCCTTTTCTACCTTATTTTGTTTTATGAAGTAGTTATATATATTAGAAAAAAAATCAAACCTGATCATGAAAGAGGAAATTTTATTTTGATCTAAATACTTGAAAAGTTTTAAAGGCATCAACATTTTAGTCAGAGGTGGGTAAATATAACCATTGGGAGGTTGAGCAGTGGGACCACAGCATAATATTTGTAGTGACAAAACATAATAAGAATTTTGCCTTTTAATTGTAGCATTAGTAGTTTCTATTAGGCTCTTATTTCTGATTACTTTGCAGTAAATAGCTGGTTCCATCACAACACACACTTGAAATGGAATGAAAGGCAAGGCAAAGCCAAGATTCAGTGAACAGATACATTCTGCTAAAATTGCTTACCATTGGGACCTTGTGTTCTGCTGAGACTGCATTGCCTACATCATTGTGCTTACTAGGAATAAACATGAGAATCAACTCTCTAATGACTCCATGGCAAGATTGCCATATGCCACATGGGATGTATAAAATGTATTATTATAATTCTCATAAAAATCAAACTGGCATCATAGTTTCATTATTAAGCCATTCAGCTAGAGTGATGCCGCCTTCTACTGAATAATAAATATAACAGCTCCCATTTATGTTGCACTCTATTCACAATACCCCTGTGAAATAGGAAGTGTGCAAGTATTTTACAGATGTGAAAAATGAAACTCGGAAATACATAATGATTTTGTACAGGTTGTAAAACTAGCAAACTTCAGATCTTGGACCAACTCCCAATTGTGCATTTTTTTCTTCTGTTTTGTGTTTTCTTTTTCAATTAAACACCAATATTCATCCTGGTGCTGCCTCTCTAATTTTTGGTCATGTTTCAACAATAACTAGGCTTGTTCAAGCCTACTTATTTGTATCATGAACATCAAACTATAACTAAATTCACAAGATCATCAATCTGATTTGGGCCTTAAAACAGTTTAACACAGCAAACAGCTTGGTTATATTGGTAATTTTATCTGTTAGATCAGTCATTTTTACTACAGTTCTCATCCAATGTTTCATTCATCACAATACAGAGGTGATGCTGTCAACAGAGCACAGAAGGAAAACTATTTCTGCTAAGATGAAAAGGTTTTGAGTATGTTTCCAGTGAGGGGCTGTATTGTTATCTTCTCTAGTCTACCCTTGTTTAATTTACAAGAGCTGATCACCCCTACCTACAAGATCTTAAATTTATTTTTAAGTTTATATTATTTTCCCCAGTTACATGTAAAAACAATTTTGACATTCTTTTTTTTCTTCAAATTTTGTGTTTCAAATTCTCTCCCTTCCTCTTCTCCCCCACTCATCGAAAAGGTACAACATTTTACATAAATTATACATGTCTAGTCATGAAAAAAACATTTCCACATAAGTTGTGCTATGAAAGAAAACACAGACTAAAAACCCCAAGAAAAATAAAGCAAACGTCTATTTGATCTGCATTCAGACTCCACTAGATTTTCTCTGGACGTGGACAGTACCTTACATCATAGGTTCTTCAGAATTGTCTTGGATCATTGTATTGATGAGAATAACTAAGTTATTCACAGCAATCAAGATCACAAATTTAAAAGCTAGTGTTGTATCATGGCAAAAGTCATGGATTTGGACTTAGGGGAACTGGGTTCACATCCAGACTCTGCTACTTGCTGCTTGTGCACCCTTTGGTAAGTCATTTTATTCTTTACTTCTTTGGGGCTCAGTCTTCTCATCTGTTCACTGATGAGGTAGGATTTGACCTCTATAGTCACCCTTACTTCTAATTACTATGATCCCATAAATGCCATTCTTATTCTATCATGGTACTGAAACTATGAACAAGGCCACGTGGTTGTTTAATGAAAAATCAAGGGCTAGATCTAAATCTCGTACTATTCTATCTATTCAGAGTTTTTTTTGTTTTCCACTAGGTCACTTGATAACTTGGTTTATTGGCTGATACTAGATAGTCAAACCCAGATGAATTAACTCAGGTAGCAATTAAATTAAAGGTAATTTTATCTATATCAGACTAAATTTCTTCATTCAGGAGGGCCAGGCAGTGCAAAGAACTACCACTACCACCCTTCTTCATGAATCACCTTGATTTTATAGTCTTTTTTCTTTTTCCAGGGCAATGAAGGTTAAGTGACTTGTCCAGGGTCACACAGCTAGTGTCAAGTGTCTTGGGCCAGATTTGAACTCAGGTTCTCCTGAATCCAGGGCCAGTGCTTTATCCACTGCACCACCTAGCTGCCCCCAAATCCCTTGATTTTAGATGAAATATGTTCCATGAAGATGATTTTTAAATTAGATTTTTTTCCATGAAAGTATTTCTAATATGCCCTTTATTCTGTTGACACATGCACCATAATCTTTCTGTAGATATTAGTAGTCACTACCAAATATAGAGGTAAAGGCAATGAGAAGGGGAATCACTCGTAGTCAAATTAATGAAGCAAGAAATGGGAAGTGGCAAAAAGTATGTACTGATTATTTTGTGCTATATATCTTTGGGAAAAAATAAGAAAAATTCACAAACTTTTGTGATATCTTTGAGATGAATCAAAAAGTCTGCTAAACATGTATTTGATGCATCATGTTTATTAGGATTTTTTGGCTGATTGAAAATTCAGAATTTGTGAAATAAGTACTATGATTTAAAATTCTAAAGTACACTTGAAAATGAAGCTTGCACTGTTATTGGCATATCTGAGAATGGTATGGGTAGAAAATGCATTGTCAAAAATATTTCAATTTTGTGGAAGCTAGGTGGTGCAGTGGATAAAGCACTGGCCCTGGATTCAGGAGGACCTGAGTTCAAATCCGGCATCAGACACTTGACACTTACTAGCTGTGTGACCCTGGACAAGTCACTTTTTAGCCCCAATTGTCTCACCCAAAAAAATAATAATTCATTTTTTAGAACTAAGAGCTAGCTCAGTATTTGTGGTTTAACAAATGAAATAATTACCAACTGGAGTTTGAAAATGGTAATGTATCTTTCACTAAGTTCTAACCTTCCAGAGATATGCAAAATTCTCAGAGCTATGAGTTTTACTGAATTATTTTCTTATATTGACGTATTGGAACATTCTTATATCTGCCATCATAGAAGCATAACTATTCCCTTTTGAGGAAATGTTAGCCACTGTGAGCAGCTGTTCATCTGAACATCTGAAGCTTGTTCACAAGAGTAAGAAGATAGAGGTGAGTCCCAGGCTCTGAGGCTCAGAAGGGATATCTGTCAAATGTGTCAAGAAAATCCTTTAGGTGACTTAGGTGGCACAGTGGATAAAGCACAGGCCCTGGATACAGGAGGACCTGAGTTAAAATCCAGCCTCAGACATTTGACACTCACTAGCTATGGGACCTTGGTCAAGTCACTCAACCCTCTCATTGCCCCACTGAAAAAAAAAGAAAGAAAAAAAGAAAAAAAAAAGAAAGAAAAGAAAATCTTTTTGGAAAGTATATTTCGTATACCTTTTTGGGGGGACACCAGGATGCTTGACACCTTGCATAACCTTATTTGCGTGTATTTTACCATTGCACATTGAAATCTGTACTTTCTGATTTGCAAAAAAAAAAAATCCAATTTATTTCTGGCACCCAACTACTTGTTGTCCTTTAATAAGTGACCTTATTATCTCAGATGAACCTGCTCTTGCATTTAGTCTTTCACGAACATAAATAGGTTCTGGACTTTGGGACTTTTTCATCAAGATAGGATAGAACTGCTAACCTCAAAATATTCTTGATATCACGCTCTGGCTAGACTTGATCCTGGCTTTATCTCTGGTCAGGAACAAGAAAACAGCAGCATTTGGTAGAAGTTTGTTTACAGAGAATGGATTTTTTCTGTAGATAAGAAGATATTATCCAATAAGAGTCAGTGTGAAATAAAATATTTATTATTAGACTCAGTGTTGGGAGAGTTTGAATCTCATCTTTAACAGACAGTTACTACTGAATGTCCATAGGCAAGTAATTTTATTTCTGTCAGCCAAAATTTCCTCATTCAGGAGGGCCAGGCAGTGGGAAAAATTATCCCCGCTGCTGGTCCTCACCCAACACCTTTTCTTTCTGCTTTGTCCTAAATGTTGTTGGTTATCCTTCATTCTCAAAGAGGACCATGACAGATATGACTTTGAATGAATTGGAAGTGAAGAAGGGGTGTGCAAATTTACCAGGCTCACTCTCTTCTCCAGAGCCATCTGGGTCTAATGGCATGATATACTATCAGGATGACTAGAGATGGCTCCAGATGTTTTTAAGGTGATTAGGGTTATAAGTCACTTGCTCAGGGTCACATAGTTAGTAAGTGTCTGAGGTGAGATTTGAACTTAGATCCTCCCAACCTCAGGGCCAGTGCTCTATCCACTGTGCCACCTAGCTTCCCTTACTTAACTGGTCAGAGGGCCTTAAATGAGATGAGAGTCAATAACTCCATTCTCTTTTATGATATAAACAATCTGTAGTTCTTACAATACCTGCTCTGTTATTACTTCCTAATTCTTTAGGTTTTATCATTTTTCCTGCCTCTATGCCCTTCAAGGCCCATAACACTGTCATATTAACTACTTCTATAACCTAAGGATGTCTGGGCTTTGCCATCCTCACCATTTCTACTATGTGATGTAGTGGATGGAGAACTAGGCCTGGAGTCAGGAAGACCTGAGTCCAAATCCAGCCTTAGACACTTACAGGTTGGGTGATCCTGAACAAATTTGCCTTAGTTTCTTCATCTGTAAAGTGGGGATAATAATGGAAACTCCTTCCCAGGGTTGTTATGAGGATTAAATGAGATAATAATTATTTAGTGTTTAGGTCATACAAGTACTATATAAATTTTAGTGACTATTTACTATTATTATTATTATTTGCATCTGCTCTACAACTATACTTTCATTTATATATTATTTCCCCCCAATTAGAACTTGACTTCCTTGAGTGTTATTTCGGTTTTTCTATTTATATCTCCACAGCTTAGCACAATACTTGGCACATGATAAGCATTTAATAACTGTTCTTTCATTAATTCATTCATCTGTAAAATTGAGATAATAATACCCTCCAAACTTCCAGGGTTGTTGTGAGGATCAAATGAGATAATATATGTAAAGCAGTCATAAACCTTAATGTGGTCTATAAATGTTAACTATTACTGGTTTTGTTTGTTTTTCTTATTTTTTGTTGTTGCTATATGGAATTAAAATATATTGATAAGAAAATAAAACAACTAATTTTTTTTGGTGAGACAATTGGGGATAAGTGACTTTCCTAGGGTCATACAGCTAGTGTCTGAGGCCAAATTTGAGCTCAGGTCCTCCTGACTCCAGGGCCACTGTTCTATCCACTGCAGCACCAAGCTGCCCACTAAACCTTTGATATAATTTCCTACCAGTATTCTTGAAGGGTAAAAATGAAATTATAGAGCTATGTAACTGGTAGTCTACTTTTTAGGAACAAAGGAAACAGGCATTTTTTAAGCACCTATTATGAGCAAGGTATTGTTCTAAGCACCTTAACTTATTGGATCCTTACAACAATGCTGAGATCTAGGAGCTATCATTTTGCCTATTTTATAGATGACGAAACTGAGGCACACAAAGATTAAGTGATTTGCCCAGGTTTTCAGAGAGGTTAGATTTGAACTCAGGTGTTCCTTACTTTAGGTCCAGAGGTCTATTCAATGCACCATCTTGCTGCCTTTAAAAACAGAATTCTCTAAAAGAAGATGAAATGAGAATAATTGTTTTTAAAGTAAACTTCATCCTTTGGATTAGAGTGGGAATAAACATCTATGCCTATTTTATTTTTCATTAAAATTAGGCTGCAGTTAAATTCTTCATTTTGTTTACTTACTAATGACTATGATAGGGAATAAGAAAGAGAAAAGTGTCATGCTAAAGGTACCATAAAATACATGCAACTATTCCCATTGTAATAGTCAACCTTACGAGGCTTAAATTACAACTCATATATTTCTTGGATGTAATTCTAGAATTTTATAGGTGTTATAACACAAAAGATGATTCAACTATCACTGTGCTTATTTTTGCCATCAGCAGAGAATGAGTATAATAATACCACCAATAATTTAGCTGATTCAATCGGAGTGGTTTAGAATTACTAATTGTTTATACCATTGCTCATCATGAAATCATTCATACTACTATGTCAGAGCTATTTTTTCTGATGATTTCTTTTTAAATTTCAGTATTTTCTGGTATCCTTCAACCTTGCAAAATAGGAACAGATGATACTAAATACTATTTGTATGCATAACATGCATGATCATTGAGAGAAATAACAATTTTAAAGGAAACGATAGTCCAAATACGTACAAAATTAGTGGATAATATAGTGTAGACATTATAGTTGTCATCACTTTTTTTCAAGGTTTTCATATAGGAGAAAGAATACAACTTCTTTTGCTTGGCCTTATAGGTCAGGATTCTGTGTCATGGGGGAAAGTCATAGAAAGGAAGATTCAAACCTAATGTAAGGGAAAGCATTCCAAAGGTTTAATGTACTATCTTTAGGAGGTAGTAGTTTCCTCCTCAGTAGAAGTCTGGAATTTAAGGCTGAATGATCACTTTTTGAGGGTGTTGTAGAGGGGTTCTTGGTTAAGTATAGATACAATTGAATAGATTCCCCTTCCCACTATGAAATTCTTTGATTTTTTTTTTTGATTCAGTGATTAATTTCATGTTATGTGCTATTAATGTGACCTCCTTATTTTATATTTAGTTGCTGTAATATATGAGGAAATAATGTAGATAAATACATTTCCCCTATAAATAAGGTAAAAAAAAACCATAAGAAAGTTAAAGCTAATGGAGTCATAAGCCGTATGACGTTTCATAAGGCCTCTTTGATTAAGAATATGAGGGGTTGGGAGAATTTTTTCCTTGTTCAGCCAAAGACAATAAAAAATAATTTCATGGGACATTTGATCAATTTGCCTTACAGTGTTTATGATGAGAATAAACAAAAAGATTATCTTGAATATAATTACACATCATGTCCCAACATCTCTTTTAGAGGATTCTTATATAGATAAATTGTGTGAAGGACTTAACAGGACTCTACAAATCAAGTAAAAATGTATAACAATAATTATATATAATATGATACATAAATACATAAATTTATCTACATATATGTATGTATCTTTCTATATATGTGTATATGTGTATGTATATATATATATGTATGTATGTATGTATGTATGCAGCAATCTTATTCTGAAAGACACAGTTAAGGATGGTAAAAAAAAAATCTTGGAAAATATGGTTCAGAGCACAAAAAAAATTTTTTTTAATTAAAAGCATTGCCAGAGTACAGGTTTTATTGAGATTCTTACATTGATGATCAAAGGTGAAAATAAAGTCTTCCCCCTTCCCATTTCTACCTCTGTGTAAATCCTATATTACAGGGCTGACTTAAGAGGCATCTACTCAGAAAAGATTTAGGCATCTAATTGGTGCAAGGCATATAACTATTCATTTAGAAGGGTACAAAGTTGGATAAACTCAGATTTTGAAATTAAAAAAAAAAAAGCAAGCAGCCCATGGTTACTTATAGGCCAGGTGGGCTGAGAACAAGACTCTCCTTAAATCATAACACCTAGGATCATTGCTTCATGTTAAGAAGGAATTAAAAGCCAAGAAATCAATAAAACAACCCCTGGAGTAGCAAAACCCATAAAAGATTGTCTTAGATTATTTTCCAGCCAAAGACAACTTTTTTTTTCTTTCAACAAACATTTATTTTTTATTTTCCATTTACATGTAAGGGTAGTTTTCGGCATTCATTTTCATAAGATTTTGAGTTCTAAATTTTTCTCCCTCCCTTTCCTTCCCCCTCCAGAGTATCACAATCAGGTTATATATGTACAATCCACAAGTGTTCTTTTTATCAGTTCTTTCTATAGGGGTGCATAGTAAGCTTCCTCATTAGTTCCTTGGGATTGTCTTGCATCATTGCACTGCTGAGAGTAGTTAAGTCATTCACAATTACTCACTGAGCAATACTGCTGTCACTATGCACAATGTCCTCTCAGCTCTGCTCACTTCACTATACATCAATGTTCGTTAATCTTTCAAGGTTTTGGGGGGGGGTCATCCTGTTTGTCACTTCCTGTAGCACAAGTCCATTCCACTACAATCATATAACACAGCTTTTTCCATCATTCCTCAGTTGATGAACATTCCCTTAATTCTCAATTCTTAGCCTCCACCAAGAGTTACTATAAATATTTTTTGTACAATTTTCCCCCCTTTTCTCTTTTTCATGATTACTATTTTTAACTGTTTCCCTTCCATCCTATTCCCTTTCCCATGATATTTATTCTATTATCCATCTTCTTTCACCCTATCCTGTCTGTCCCCTCCCCCACTCTGCCCTTCCTTCTTTTGCCCCTCTCTCTTTGTCCCTTTCCCCTCCTATTTTCCTGCAGGGTTATAGAGATTACGCCACCCAATTGAGAGCACAAAAATTTAAAGGGCCAAAAGCTTATAGACTACTCAAATTATCATGTCTAAATTCAATTTAGAGAATTTCTTCAAGAAAAGATTCAGAAGGAGGTAAGATTAAGCAGCATTGTAAAAAAATGAAATCAATTATATCTTATCAGAGAAGAGAAATCTGGTTATTAACAAAGGAATCATTAGAGAAACAGCCATTTCCATTCAATCAGACCATTGAGTACTTGGAACCAGGATTAATACCAATAGAGCCAAATTAATACCAAACAAAAGAATGGAAGGGATGAAAATACTGCATGCAAGTACAGTAACACAACAGTACAAAGAGTAAGCTCTAAACACCAAAATTGTTTTCAAAAAGACAAACTTTCAAAGAAAAGAGATATCCACTGAGTATTATCACTTAGAATATAAGTTTAACCAAAGCAAGGAAAAAAGTTGCCCAGACACTTTCTTAGTGATCAAGTTCTTTATCTTGCTTATGAAGAGAATCACAAGGTAACCAAGTGTATGACCAATTTTGAATAACTAATTTTCAAAATGTATGATGGAAGATCATGAGTTGTATCACCTAAAATGGTGTTGAAAGGGGAAATGAGTCTGTAAAAGACTTGGCAATAAAAATAAGCAAGCCAGGCCATTAATGGACAAAGGGGAATTTGGGGGTGAAATTGGAAGGACTTTTCCTTCCCCTGTGCAGTTTGCAACACACCTGTGCATCATCATTCTTATATTATTCTTGTTTATGTCTTCTATAAATTCCTCATGGAGAAAGATAAAACTATTGGAAACTCTTTTTCATTTAATAGTTTATGGCTCTAATTGCAGCACTCAGACTGTCTATTACTCCTCATTTTTTACTATATGATTCATTCATCTTTCTGGTTATATGTGTTCTTGATGATGTCTTTTACGCCACTTCTTGAATTCAAGTCAATATAATAAATATCCTGAAATCTACTTACACTTTATTCATTTATCACAGTCTTCTCTGATTCATAGCTATATACAATCCATGAAAGAATTTTATAATTAAAAGAAGAGGTTTTGAAGCAGTGAACAACTTGGGATATTTGAAGGTACTAGGCAGTTTCATGAATATAATTCACCCTGCTCTATTTCTTCCATTAAATTCTGAGTACAGTTCATTGCTAAACCCCTTGCTAGTTCAAGACATACATACATATGAAGGAACTCAATGGGATGACCATAAAAACTGCATGTTATAATCTAGACTATATATATATACATACATATATATATATATATATATATATACACACACACACACACACACACACACATATATATATATATATAAATTTTTTTTCTAAACACTTCATTCAGCATTGTCCATTGCATTTTGAATGACTATGGTTTTCATCAAGTGGTCCTCAATTTGATTTATGGGCCTTATTGCAATCAATATATAATTACATCTACTAGGATATCCATAGAGTCTTACCATAAATATGGAATCCCTCTTTTCTTTGTATTCTATTCAGAACACCCACCATGATATTGATAACTACCTTTAGTGAATATATATCTCACTGCTTTATAACCCATTTGTTTTATGGTACTTATGGATTATTGAACAAAGGAATTTCAATAGCGACATGTTGTTAACTCCAGTAAGATAATCTTTTATTGTTTGATACTCATTATATCCACTACCTTCTCAACCATTTCTTGAAAGAAATATTTGTTATGTTGATTATTAAAATATAATTGTCACTCTCCGATATTCTGCCCTGCCATAGAATCTTTCCTCAAAACAGAAAGCAAAGTAAAAGGAACCAATACAGCAACACTATCTGACAGTATATGGAACATTGACCAAAGTTTTCATAATGTATAGGAATAAAGCTTTTGAGTCATCTTTAAATCATTAGTCACTTTTCTTTCTTAATCCTGAATAATTTTCCAACAGTCCTTCTTGCTATATCCTGAGTCTACCTTCACATTAAAAAAAATCACTGAGCATCCAGATAATCCTGGAAATCCCTTGGCTTTCAGCAAATATTTCATTATCTCTTATTCAATATGATAGAAAATAAACTTTGGAATTTACCACACATATATACATAAATAAATAAGGAAACTCATTAGTTTCAATAAAATTATGTAGTTATTTATCAAGTATTCCTCAAACCTTTTAACAAGTTTCCCTAGGATTACATCCACCCCTGGTTGGTTACTCCTGCCTTAATAATTTCATGAGTTTCTGCCCATGCATGCCCATGTATGCCCATGTATGCCCATGGATCCACATCTTCTTATCATAAAATTCTATGGCAAAAAGTCACCATTTACTGACCAACCAGGTCTATGACCTTGTGCAAGTTATTTTATCCATGGGTCTCCATTTGCTCAATTCTAAAGTGAAGGTATTGGTTTTAGATGACCTCTAAGGTCCTTTCCAGTTCTAAATCTACAATCCTATGAACTTTCTAGAATGAGTCTTCCCAAACCTGTACTCCAGGGACCTGAACTTTGAGAACTGAATATCCTCATTCGATTACTATTGAGACTTTGTCATATGATTTCAGTGAAAGATGCCTACTTTGTAAGAGCATATTCACTTAGAAACAGTTAACCAACTAAAATGGATATGAAAAAGAATAAATTACTTGACTGACATTCATATAGTCAGTAAATGACTTGATTTTTAATACACTCTAGCAATCATTATATAACTGGATAAAATCAAGCAAGGCAATTCCTTTCATAACTGAACTATATAATTCATTATAGAGGCTCTAATTAATGGGGGGAAACTCCATTTTTGGCACTAAACCATAATCTAAATTGCAATTAGTTTGTATTTTAGTCTTGTGATGCACAGGCCTATGTGAATAATGGAATTACAGCTGGATAATTACTACAATGTGCTCCATCAACAAACAAATATTTCTTGAATGCCGATGTATAAGACACTGTGATAGCTACTGTGGCAGATACAGAGGAGGGAGAAAAGGAGGAGGAGGAAGAGGGAGGGAAAGACAGAGAGAGAGAGATACAGAGAGACAGAGAGACAGAGAGACAGAGATAGACATTCTCTCTTAGAAAACCTCATAAAGTATTGCAAATCATTACATATTTTGGTGTACTTATCCATTCCTTAATTATGTAATAAAAAATGGCTGTTATAACTCTGTCCTTAGTTTCTATATGATAGGACCATTTTATAGGTAAAATAATCATTTAGGACAGTTTAAAAATTCTTTAATAACTAAACCATTTGGGATAGTGGTCAAGTTAGCATTAAATTGAGTTAAATTCAGCTTTATTCCAAACATTTAGATGTAAATAATCATTTGTACACATTGGAGTAGGTAATAACAATAATAGTAATAGCCATTTTTATAGAATTTGAGTTTGAGATAAGTTTCCATATTTTATTTCATTTGATCCTTACTTCTATCCTTTATCAAAAGTGCTATTATTAACTCCATTTTAGAAATGAAGAAACCAAGGATGCAAGAGGTTAAGTGGCTTACAGAAGGTCATAAAACTAATAAGTGTCTAAGAAAGGATTATGTCCTAATTGTCCCTTACTCCAACTCAAGTGTTTTACCTGCTATATGTGGGGTAAAAACAAAAGAAAACAACATGCAGATAAATAAACAAAAAAACCCATGTAGCCATGGGACCTGAATTTAAATTTTACTTCTGATACTTATTACTTGTCTGAACCTGTGTGATTCAGAACCACTCACTTCATTCTTCAGTTTCTTCATCTATAAGGTGATCGGGCTAGATGATATCTAATTTCTCTTTCAGAAATATATCTGTGATCATATGAACCCTTCCCCTTTTAGGTTGTATTAATAAAAACATTGTGCCCAGAATAAAAAAGGCAGAAGCTCCACTGTCCTCATGCAGCCCAGAAGATAATCTAGAATATTGTATCTAGTTCTTGATTCAACATTTTTAATAGCAATGTTAAGAAACAGAAGTATGCCAAGAAGATAGAGACTAGGATGATATGAGACTATGTCATATGAGGAATATGGAAAGGAAATGGGAATTTTTGTGTCAAGATGAGAAAACTAAAGGGAGACACGATAACCATCTTCACATATTTGAAGGGCTGCATGTAGAAGTAAGATCAGGCTATTCCTTAAAATTCCAAAAGACTGCACAAGAACCAAAAGATGAGATTTAAATGAAGGCAGGTTTTAATTCAACATAAACTTTTTTTTTAATCAATTAGAAATTCTCAACAGACCTATATGTACAAAACTATTATAGGAGTTTGTTTTGTGGTGACAAAGAATTGGAAATTGAGAAGATGCTCATCAATTGGGGAATGGCTGAACAAGTTGTGGCATTTGATTCTGATGAAGTACTATTGTTCTATAAGAAATGGCATGGTGGTAGTTTCAGAAAAAAAATAAAACATGGAAAGACCTATATGAACTGATGCAAAGTGAAGTGAGATGGACAAGGAGATAACTGTACACAGTAACAACAATGTTGTAATGATAATCAACTGCAAAAGACTTGGCTAGATGAAAAAAAAATGCTACCCACCTCCAAAGAGAGAACTGATGAATTCAGTGTGCAAATTGAATTGAAGTATAATTTTCTCATTAATCTAATTTTCCCTCTTTTTGCAATATGGCTAAATGTAAAAATAGGTCTTATATGATTTTATATGTATAATTGATAATATATTATTTACCTTTTCAGTGGCTAAAGGAGAAGGAAAGAGAAAAGGAGAGAATGTGGAACTCAAAGTTTTAAAAGAAAAATCTTTAACATAAAAAATAATGATTTTTTAAAAATTAAAAGTGAAAATTTCATAGCTTACTCAAAGAATATGTGACCTCATCAATTTGATTACTCCCTTCAATAATACCATTTACAAACCATACAGACCTTCCCATCCTAGGTGACTCTTGTCCATGTCTTCACACAAGTTTGACAAAATTGGGTCTACCCTATACTCTAAAGGCTTTGGATACTTTACCTGATATCCTGAGAATACCAGTGGAGTACTTAGACTATACACTTTTCATGCCTTGCTTTATCCACATACCTTGCCATATTGATTTTGAAGCCTCCATTTCCTGTTGTCATTCTTTATTCCTGCTCTTTGAAGCCCTCATTATTTTTATATTTTAGCTTGCTCATAGCCACAATGCACTTTTCCATTGTATGATAATCCTTTTCAATGCTTTAAATACTTGTGTTTCACTTCTCTCTGTCAAATAACACCATCAGAATACATATTTAAAATATGTATTAATTTCTGAGTGGAGTATAGAGTTACTTAAGGATCTTCACAATTTCCTGAGGGCAATCTAGCCAACTTGTTTTGTTTTGTTTAATTGGCCATTTGTATTGACTATTCCATATATTGGTCAGCTAGGTGGTGCAGTGGGTAGAGTGTGCAGCCTAGATTTAGGAAGACATCTTCTTGAGTTCAAATTTAGCCTCAGACATTTAGTAGCTGTGTGAACCTGGATAAGTCATTTAACCCTGTTTGCCTCAGTTTCTTCATATCTAAAATGAGCTAGAGAAGGAAATGGCAAACCACTTAAGTATCTTTGCCAAGAAAACCCAAAATGGGGTTACAAAGAGTGGGACACAACTGAAGCAATTGAACAACAACAACAAAATTCCAGATATATGCACTGATGACTCTTTAGGTTGTATTTTCAATTGAATGACCTAATTTTGGCAATGGATATTCTTTATTCACTTTTTTTCTTGTTCAGGTCAAATTATAAATTCATTGAGGGCAGAAAATGTCTTCACTTAGTAAATGTTTATTTACTGATCAACTAACTGAATTTTGAATTGTCATAGAAATCTTCTGAGAAGATCTATAATATTCCAAGTCTTAAACATTGTTTTAATATGTAAATAAGGGAGAAAATAAATATATTTTTTTAATGTCCCAGGATTTGGTGTCATCTGTAAATAATTGTGGAAGCCCTATTCAACTTGAACTCTATGTAGATTCTCTACTACACTGGTAAGCATATTTTGTGAGCATTGATCTCCTTATTTTATTCCTAGCAAGATATAATCAGAAGGTCATTTAAAAGGTTAATTCTTTAGTATGTTTCAAGGGTTCTTGAATAATTTTAATATATGAATGGGAAATAGAATGTTGTAAGAGAATCAAAAGCTTTTTCAAAAATAATCAACAATAAGTACAGTGTTTTCTACATCATTCACTCAATTGTGAAATGGCAAGTAAATGCTATATAACTTTCGAAGGTTTACCTGCATGTTTCATATTAATGTCCTATTTTAAAATGTATTCAATGTACATTGAAATGTTTCTCATAAAAATTGTGATAAGTTGAGAAAGTAGGCATATGGGTTTTTTGGTGTCAAGGTTTTCTTAGTTAAATGTTTTTCAGAATTAATAAGGTCTGAGATTTTTTCCAAGCCTTTGTTGATCTTTTTCTCCTTTCAATAACTTATGAATTGGGTACAGCTAGGTGGCACAGTGGATAAAGCACTGGCTCTGGACTCAGGAGGACCTGAGTTCAAATCTGACCTCAGAAACTTTACTCTTACTAGCTGCATGACCCTGGGCAAATCACTTAACCCTCATTGCCCTGCAAAAAATACATAAATAAATAAATAGATAGTTAACTTATGGATTAATCCCCTGGATTTGAATTCCCTAAACAACTATCACCTCCAATATACATGTTTCTAATCCCATTTGTGTTTGTTCCATTTTTATTTTCTTTAGTGTCATTTTAATAAACTTTTTAATAAATATATCTGCAACTTTAATTTCATTTAATGTAAATTTAATACAGTGGTTCTACACCAATCAATAAGAACTTATTAAGGACATGCTATGTGCCAGATACTATGATAAGTGCTGGGGATAAAAAAAAATAGGAGGTAAGAGATAGTTTCTACTCCAATGGAGGGGACAACTTGCAAACCAATATAAACAAACAAGCTCTGTACAGGATAAAAGGAAATGATTAACAGAATGAAGGTAGTAAAATTAATAGGGCTTGGGAAAGACTTCTTTTTAAAGATGGAATTTTAGTTTGAACTTAAAGGAAGCTAGGGAGGTCAGTAGTTGGAACAGAGGAGGGAGAGCATTCCAGGCCAGTGAAAATGACGAAAGTTGAGAGATGGTGTGTTTTGTTCATGGAATAGCCAGGAAGTCAGTGTCAAAGGATCAAAAAGTATGTAGCAAAAATAAGGTATAAGAAGATTGTAAAAGTACAAGGAGCCTCGGTTATTAAAAGGCTTTAAATGGCAAATAGATCATTTTGCATTTGATTTTGGGGGACAATAGTGATCCACTGGAGTATATCGAATAGGGGAGATAAACATGGTTGGACCAGTACTTTAGGACAATCATTTTGGTCACTCAATGGAGGATACATTGGAAGAGAAACTTGAGACATAAAGACACACTAATATGCCATAGTGGTACTCCAGAAATGAGGTGATGAGAAGCTACACTATAGTAGTGGGAATGCAGAGGAGAAAGGGGGACATATATGAGAGATGTTGTAAAGATGAAATCTATAGGCTTTGGCAACAGATTGGATGTTGGGAGTGGGGTGGGTGAGAAATAATGAGGAGTCAAAGATGATTTCTATAGTATGAACTAAAGGGATTGGGAGAATGGTGTTTCCCTCTACAGTAATATAGGAAGTAGGAGAGGAAGAGGCTTTAGAAGGAAAGATGAGATCTGTTTTAGACATGCTTAGTTTAAGATATCTGTGGGATATCCAGTTTGAGATATCTGTAAAACAGCTGTAGATTAAAATTTGAGATCAGCAGAAAGTCTGGAACAGGATAGGTACATCTGAGAATCATCAACATAGAGAGCTCATGAGATCAAGTGAAATAGCTTAGAAGGAGAAGCAGAGAGAAGAGAAGGGAAGGGAAGGGAAGGGAAGGGAAGGGAAGGGAAGGGAAGGGAAGGGAAGGGAAGGGAAGGGAAGGGAAGGGAAGGGAAGGGAAGGGAAGGGAAGGGAAGGGAAGGGAAGGGAAGGGAAGGGAAGGGAAGGGAAGGGAAGGGAAGGGAAGGGAAGGGAAGGGAAGGGAAGGGAAGGGAAGGGAAGGGAAGGGAAGGGAAGGGAAGGGAAGGGAAGGGAAGGGAAGGGAAGGGAAGGGAAGGGAAGGGAAGGGAAGGGAAGGGAAGGGAAGGGAAGGGAAGGGAAGGGAAGGGAAGGGAAGAGGGAGACCTATATTTAGAAGGTAAGATATAGGGAAGGATCCAGCAAAGGAAGCTGAGGAGTGACCAAATAGGTATATGATGAGAGGGAAGAGGATATCACGGAGAACAGTGTCAAAAGATGCAGAGAGGTCAAGCAGAATGAGGAGAAACCAAAATATCTTTGTAGAATTTTCTTTTTGTTCCTTTTAATTGTTCATCTTCTCTCATTTTTATCTATAAATTCCCCTAGGATGATTTT
Source organism: Dromiciops gliroides (assembly GCF_019393635.1). Taxonomy (NCBI): domain Eukaryota; kingdom Metazoa; phylum Chordata; class Mammalia; order Microbiotheria; family Microbiotheriidae; genus Dromiciops; species Dromiciops gliroides. The sequence continues at coordinate 169,815,952 of NC_057863.1, forward strand.
ACTTAGTTGTCAAGCTTTCTTTAGACTGGTTTTTACCCTTCGTTTGCTTTTCTCTGTTTGATGAAGTGATTATGCTTTGAATCTTCCAGCATGATTCCTCACGAGCTTTTACAGGGAATTTATGTTTCCTTCATTGTCTCTCTTTACTTGAAAAATAAGTCAAAAGTTTGCTAAATAAGGCACTTTCTAGTCTCTCGTAGGCTGCTTTGTATTATAAAAAAGTTAAATTTCCATCAAAGATTGTTGTAATTAATATTTCTGTCATTTCTTCTATCCATTACCAACTTTCATTTTAAATAATGAATTCAGGACTTAGTTTTTTCCCAAATGCATACAGTGTCCTTTTCTCATTAATTTTTCTTTCTTCTACTTTTTTTATTAATTTTAATCTTTGCCATAACCATCAGACTGACTGTACACAGACAAGTGATTCAGGGATGGCTTTCACATCAACATCACTTCTTGTCTGCTTAAATTTAATACATTCCACTTTTGGGCTGTTATTTGATGTTCTATTTGCTATTTCTTTTCTCAAAGAAAATAGTTATAATTGTAGAGGAATGAGTCTGGCTTCTTTCATTACTTATTCCTGAATTATCCTGTCCAACATATTTCTCTCCATTTTTTGTCTATTTCCTCATTTACTCTGTAGTCACTGAGTATCAAAGGGTTTGTTGATTGAATCTGGAAGGTTCTAGAGAGCTGTATATATTTTCTCTTTTCCATCCTCTGAAATTGGTTAAAAGCGCCTATAATAATTTTCATGATGTTTTTTTAAAAAATATATGAGCATGTTAACTGAAATAAGATAGCTTTTGGGGTCCACTACCTCACTTTAGACCACCTACCTCCACTACTGGTGCTTTCCCTCTGAGATTATCTACCAATTATATGTACATATGCAATATAGGCTGGATTTGATCTCAGGTACTCCTGAATCCAGGGCCGGGGCTTTATCCACTGTACCACCTAGCTGCCCCCTCTCATTGACTTTTGCTGAATAATAAAATCTGACAAATTTGTTCTTTGCTGCCTCAGGGAGGACCTTTGAATCATTCTTTCATTTTGATAACTTCCTCCAACCTTCTGCTTTTGTTTATAATGAGAAAGGCAAGATGATATGCTTTAGTTCCTCCAGTTGTAGATCCTTTCATTGATGATTGGTCAAGGATGCAACATTTAATATATTAATTGTCAATTTAAAGTTAATAGAAAACCCCAAACCTATGTGATTTTAGTACTCTCTGCCATGGTCTTCCCTGTCCCCATGAAGCTGGAAGAATTAAAGAAGGAGCAGGGCAAAAAGACTCAAGTACATTTTGTGTTTTACTTTGTATCACAAATTACCATGGTCAAATGAATTCATTGTGAAATACCAAGCCTACTGGCAATGAACCTTTCTATACTTAATTAGGTTAGTTCTTTGAAAGCAGAATCAATCTGTTTACTCAGATCATACTAAAAGCTTTTCTGGAATGGTAAAAAACAACAACACACTACCACAGTTTATGCTTGCTGGCATAAAAGACAGAGCCAAAAATGGACTCTTGGAAAGATGGCTATCTGAATGAAAACAGAATGGTTAGCTCCCAAATGTCTGTTCCAGGAAAGAAAAAAAAAAACCTAAAATTCACACAAGAATGGATAATGATCATGAAATCTAATGAGAATCTACAGAGTGACTTCTTCAATCTCAAAAATGCACAAAATGTCACCAAGAAGGCCATTTGTAATAGGAAAGGGTATGCAGCAAAACCTCTGCCCACACAAGGTAGACTTCCTATGCAGCCAGAAATAGTACCAGGTATATCATCTGCAAGGCTGTGTGTCTAGTGACAGCAAGGGTCTAGAGAATTCTTCTGAAAAAGCCATTGAATGGTCATACATTTCCATTATTTGAAGATCCAAAGTGGGGACTTTCCAAGCCCAGGAGATGTGGGAAAAGACTCATGAAGTGTCACAATATATAAACTGGGCAGCCAAGGACCACGGGATTCATGGCCCTAAATATTCTGTCCTAAGACATCAAAGAAGATGCTGATGATTCATTACTCAGCCTCAAAGATCCAGAGGGACCAAAGCCCAGGAAGCAGAGTTCAGTGCAAGAACACAGGAGACACAGGGTTAAATGATGAAAAGTTCACCGCCCCACCAAAAAGCAATAGCAGGTAGTGGGATATGGCCCTGGGATGAGATCTCAATTTAAAAGAGATTAGCAAATCATAGAAAACATTGATCAGTATAAAAAATAATGTAAATCTAGAGATTTTTCAAAACTAATTCTGTGACAACTGCATGCAGACACTCCAGGGTATGTGTTACGATTCCCATTAAAATGGAATCTCCTTGATGGCAAGGACTTTCTTTTCCTTCCTTTTTCCTTCCTTCCTTCCTTCCTTCCTTCCTTCCTTCCTTCCTTCCTTCCTTCCTTCCTTCCTCCCTCCCTCCCTCTATCATCTCTCCCTCTCTCCCTCCTTCCTTCTCCCTCCATCTCCCTCCCTCCTTCCCCCCCTCAGTCTACCCTTTTTTCTTGCTGTACCACATGACTAGAATTATTTCCCTCTTCTTCTCCACATCTTGATTTCCAGCCAGTTTTGACTAAAATTCTGCATCTGCAAGAAACCTTGCATAGTTGACCTTAATGTCAATGCTTTCCTTATGCAGTTATCTCCAATTTATGCCATTTCTGTTTGGTTTGTCCATACTCTGCATGTTTTTCCCCTTTATTAGATTCTATATTCCTTCAGAACATTTTTACATATGTATTTTCAGGGTCAGGCACATAATAAGTGTTTAATAAATACTGATTTACTTTACATTATTTGACTCCTTTAAAAACCATGATAAAAAAGAAGCCTGGAAATTGTATTTCAAGAATTCACCCATGAAAACTTCCCATATCAGAAGCAGACAGAAAAGTTAAGAGGTGAAGAATTTGTCAATCACCTTTTTTAAAGAAACACTAAAAGAACAATTTCCAGGTATATCAAAGTTAATATCCAGAGACATAACATCAAAGAAATATAATATAACCATCCAGAAAGAAGCAGTTCAAATACCAAGGAACTGCAGAAGCATCTCATAATATAAGCCTCAGTGCATAGACAACTGGAGCTGGGTCTCAGGAAGACCTGAGTTCAACTTGAGCTTCAGACACTTATTAGATATGTGACCCTGGGCAAGTTACTTAACCTCTTTTTACCTCTGTTTCCTCAAAACTTAAATATATAAAATGCTAGTTATTATAGGTGCTAGCTGATAAATGAGAAGAGAACTTGGAATAAAATATTATAAAAGGGAAGAGATATAGGCTTACAACCAAGTATAACTTATTCTATAAAGTTAAATATAATCTTACAAAGTTAGAAATGGATATTTAATGAAACTGACCTTTCTGATTAAAACATTTGAGTAGGAACATTGAAATACAACCATAAAAGCCCAGAGAAACCTTCTAGTTTTACCTTTATTTGATACATTTATTTGAAAAATTGCAAGGTACTGTATGGTGACATGATGCTAACACTCTAATAGGCAAGGAAAAACATATGACCTTTCAGACCTTAATATCTCATAAGGTGTGAGTTGTTCATGTGGCAAGGACTAAGGATGACAGACAGATAGCCTGAGTACTTCAGTGGCATACACATGATATCAAAAGATAGCAAAGGAGGTCTCAGGTATATTGGGTAAACTTATTGGAGAACACAGATAAGAGTCATAAAGGATGGTGAGATCTGGATGGATTATGAGTTGGATGAGATTATGGATAAGCTGTTAAATTCTTGCTTTAGCTAATTACTTCTTTTAAATTCTTAGGTAAGTCCCTTTATCTCTTCAGACTTCTGTTTCATCATGTAAATAATGAGGGAGCAGAACCACCCAATGCTAAGGAACTACTGCTGGGCTCAAGAGATTGGGCTACTGTCCTCATTCCTTTCTTCTACTGCACCCATGGGCATGGTCTGTACTGGATTCAGTCCTAACTTCTAAGAGAATAGGGGTATGATCCTTTTATCTCAGAAACTTTGGCTTATTAAAGCCCCAGCTAAGTACCCTGGAGACAAATTATTTAAGGCCAAGGTTTTGGCCCAAGTCTAAGTCTTTTCAAAAGAGGAGTAGAGATCTACTCAATATACTATACATTGGAAACTAAGTATGCAAAATATATGTATTACCCACACTAAAGAAATGCTAATGAACACATAAGATTCATAGGGTACATTGGCAAACAAATTAATATAGGATTCAAGAACATAATTTAGATATTTTATAATCTTGAGAAATGCTGATACTTAAACCTCATCAGAATATGAAGTAGTGTGCAGTACATTGCACTTTCCCTCTGCTACACCTATTCAAAGGTTCCTATCTTCTGGCCAGTCAGACCAGGTCTTGAGCTTTTCCTCTTGCTAGTGGTTGTCTGATCTCTTGGCCACCAATCAGCTCCACTCCATGAAAAAGGATCTTCTGGATCTCTTGAATTCACAAAGTCAACTCCAAGGCTCCTCCTCCTTAAGGTTGATGTCCAATCACGTCCTCAATAAAGCAGAAAGCTATATGCCAAATAACAGTAATATTGTGAGATGAACTGCTGTGAGTGACTGTTATTTTCAGCAATTCAATGATATGAGACAACTCTGAAGGTCTTATGAAAAATGCAATTCATCTACAGAGAGAGAACTTACGGTATCTGAATACTTATTGAAGCATATTTTTTTTGTTAGTGCCTTTATCTGAAGTTTTGTTTTTGACTCTTTTCTTTTTCAACCTGGCTAATGTGGAAATGTTTTGCATGACTTCTCATGTATTGCTTATATTGAATTGTTTGAGTTCTTTTCGGGGAGGGTGGAAGAGAATTTGGAACAGATAATTTTGGAACACAAAAAAATAATGTCAAAATTTGTATTTTACATGTAATTTGGAAAAGAAAATTCTAAATAGAAAAAAAGCACCACCACACTAAAGCACAATGGAAAACACAAAGCTGAAAAGGCAGCTAGGAACCTGGGCAAAAGGTCACTGAGATCAGTCCATGCTCTACTTCAGAGAGACATCAGTGTCAGGGGAAAGAGAAAATCTTATTTCCCAACCCCATTCATAGACTCTAGAGAGAGAATGCACTATTTAGCACATGGGTAACTTGAATCAAGATATCAAGCCAGAAGATTGCTTTTGTTTTCTGAAAAAAAAAATGTACACGGAGTCAACATCTCCTCTGGCTGAGTAACAATAGGCCTTTTTTCAAGATATCTTTCAAAGTTCCCATATCCTTCATCTCTGAAATAGAAGCAGCCAGGGAATATATAATTTCAATATGTCCAAGTTCTCAGCCAGCATATGTTGCCAGCCAGAATCAGAATGGACATCTCTGAATATGGTCTATGTAACAACATAGAACCATTCTATAGAGCATAGTACATAGTTCTAACTCAATAGTGTGTTGCACAATTCTCCAAAAATTAAAAAAGGATGTTTGTGTGAAATTCCAAAAGGGCTGTAGATATCTGAACAATTAGATATAGGGGAACAATGCTAAACTGCATGCTATGTCAATTGAATAAGATGACTTTTTTCCACATCCTGGACTTTTAAAAATGCTACCTCCCTGACAGCCTTTAAAATTTTGTTATTCTGTGTGAAGAGAGATACAGACCCTAGGAGATGTACATTCAGACTATATATATGCACACACACACACATATATATATATGTATATATATATATATATACACACACACACAGATGTAGGTATACATGTGTTTTTTAAATTTAAGTTCATTGGAATTTTGTGACAAAACATGAGGAATTTCAAGCATTTTGGGGAAGTAGCCTTTAAAGGATGTACACAAAGCGTTGACAATTCCTTCTCTAAATGATAACCAAAGGAAAAATCATTGACTTACTAGAGAATTTAAGCAGTCCTGAAAATGCTGCTGGCAGTAATTTGCAATAGGATTTGGTACCCTACTTGGAGTTACTTATACAGCCGCTAAGCCATCATTAACAGATGACACCAGCTTGCTTTCACAAGTGTATTTAATATAGCCTAATTTATGAGATTTGGTTTCAAAATAAGTATCATTTATCTTGCCTGGTGCTTTTCTCTCTCCCTCTTTTTATTTAATTCCTCACAGCAAATTGTAAGTAGAAGAACCTCCAGCAATGGATCCTTGGGACAGATGTTCTTCCAGCTCTTCTAGCCCAGACAGAGCTAACTGGAAGTGTGTCACTACTGTACCATCCCTGACTGCACAGAGAGAGTTCTGAGTGTTACATTGCAGTGTGTAAAGTTTCCAATGGGAAAAATAATAATGTAATGTGATATCAATGCAGTGCTTAATAGTTGAAAAAAGTGGCAATTGCTTCATTTGTATTGATCAATCAATCTATCATAAGCACTTATTGACCACCTACTATATGCAAGGCATTGTACTGGGTGCTAGAGTACATAGACAACAACACAATAGTCCCCGCTCTCCTCTAGCTTAAATTTACTGAAGGAAACAGCAAATAAATATATGGATATATATAGAATAAATATACTAAATTAAATACAAAGTAAATCTAATGTAGTTAGATTCAAGGCTAAATATAAAGGAGGCAGTGTCAGATATTGGATAGTAAATTGGCCCTAGAAACAGGAAGACTTGATCTAAAATTTTTCCTCTGACCCATACTTGCTATGTGATCCAGGGCAAATCAATTTCTCAGTGCTATAGGCAGCTGTGTAGGCAATAAGTTCCAGACAAGGTGTTATCTTGCATTTGTAGAGGTTTCCTCATCTAGGGGTTGCCTATAATAATCTCAAATCCTATCTCTATCCTTAAATCAAAGTTAGTGAAGGAGGCCCTAGAAATTGAGAATTTTTGTTGAGTGGATCCTTTCACTTGGATAGAAGGATATATGATAGTATTTATGATCATTTACCTTTAAACATTAAAAAAATAATAAGATAGAGGCATATAAAACATCTTAGACTATGTTCAAATCACCACCATTAAAATGCTACATCAAAGCCTCATGTTGGCATAGAGATGACCCCTCCCACTTTTTTCCTTAAAGGAATACCCATAGAATTCAGATCCCACCAAACTATAAAGAGTCTGAACAAGGGGCAGAGCCAAGATGGCGGAGAGGAAGCAGCAAGCTGCCTGAGCTCTCCTTCTGTTCCCTCAAAACGAACATTAAATCAAGCCTCTGGACGGATTCTGAAACTACAGAACCTGCAAAGACACAGAGAGACACAGTCATCCAACCAGAGATAATTTAGAAGACTTCAGGAAAAGGTCGGTCTGACTCGAGCAAAAGGGAGGCCCAGCGCAGGGCAGCAACCCAGCCCCAAGGGGGTTGGGGCAAGTCAGCAGGAGCTGCGGGCCACAGCCGTACAACTGAGGCTCCCGGAACCTGGTTCAAAAATCTGGTGGCCAAGAAGGACGGTGGAAAAACCTACCTGCACCGGCCGGGAGGGAGACGAAAGGGTCAGGCCGGGGTCTGGCGCCTGGCTGACCGAGCGCAATCAGACAGGAAGTGCAGGGCGGGGCATCTCCACACACCATAAAGGCCTCAGAGTAAAAGCCCGGCCACACAGCACCTATACCCCAGCACAAGAAGCCCAAAACAGGGACCCTGGTGCCCCCAGAGCAGACCTCAACTTAAAGAATAAATAAATAAGCTGCAATAATGAGTAAGAAGCAAAAAAGAGCCCTCTCCATTGAGAGCTTCTGTATCAATAGGGAAGAAGCCAACACAAACTCAGATGAGGACAATAGCATCAAATTGTCTACATCTGAAGCCTCACAAGGGAAGGTGAAATGGTCGCAAGAACAAAAAGCCTTCCTGGAAGAGCTCAAAAAGGATTTTAAAAATCAATTGCAAGAGGTAGAAGAAAAAATGGGGAGAGAAATGAAAGCAAAACAAGAAAACTATGAAAAAAGAATCAGCAGCTTGGAAAAGGAAGCTAAAGAAAACAAAGCCTTAAAAAATTCATTTGGCCAAATGGAAAAAAACTGCATAATCTCACTGAAGAAAACAATACCTTAAAAAATTCACTTAGCCAAATGGAAAAAAAGGTGCATAATCTCACTGAAGAAAACAATGCCTTAAAAATTAAAGTGGGACAGTTGGAAGATAAGGAATCCATGAGACACCAAGAATCAGTCAAGCAGAATAAAAAAAATGAAAAAATAGAAGAAAATGTGAAATACCTCATTGGAAAGACAACTGATCTGGAAAACAGATCGAGGAGAGACAATTTGAGAATCATTGGACTGCCTGAAAGCCATGACCAGAAAAAGAATTTGACACCATATTCCAGGAAATTATTAAGGAGAACTGCCCTGATATCATAGAATCAGAGGATAAAATCATCATTGAAAGAATCCACCGATCACCTCCTGAAAGAGACCCCAAAAGGAAAACTCCAAGGAATATTGTAGCCAAATTCCAGAATTATCAGGTGAAGGAAAAAATACTCCAAGCAGCCAGAAAGAAGCAATTTAAATATCATGGAGCCACAATCAGGATTGCTCAGGACCTGGCAGCTTCAACATTAAAGGACCGCAAGGCTTGGAATATGATATTCCGGAAGGCAAAGGAGCTTGGATTGCAGCCGAGAATCTATTACCCAGCAAAAATGTGCATTTTCTTTCAGGGGAAAAGATGGACATTTAATGACATTGGGGACTTTCAATCTTTCCTGGTGAAAAGACCAGAACTGAATAGAAAATTTGATCTCAACATACAAGACTCAAGAGAAGTTTAAAAAGGTAAACAGAGGGGAAAAAAAAGTTACCCTATTAGGTTAAACTGTTTATATCCCTACACAGGAAGATAATACTCATAACTCTTAAGAACTATAAATGTATTTGGGCAGAGAGAAGGACTTTATATAGAGGGTATAAATATAAATTTTCTTTGATGTGATGATACAAAAGAATTAAGGGGTTAAAAAGGGAGTCTATGGGGAGGAGAGGAAAGGGGAGGTGGAATGGGATGAATTATATCATAAGAAGAGGTGGAAAAAAAACTATTACAATAGAGGGAAAGAAAGGAGGGGGAACATTGTTTCAACCCTATTCTCATTAGATTTGACTCAAAGAGGGAATAACATATACGTTCATTGGGATAAAGAAACTTAACTCATTCTTTAGGGAAACAAAAGGGGAAGGGAAAGGGGGGGACTGATAGAAGGGAGGACAAAAGCAAGGGAGAAAAGGGTAAAGAAAAGAGAGGGGGGTGATAAAAAGGGAGGGCAGATCAGGGGAGGCAGGGGTAAGAAGTAAAACGTCGGTGAGGAGGAATAGGGTGAAAGAAGGGGGGAAAATACAAAGGGGTTAAATAGAATGGAGGGGAATAGACAGTCAGTAATAATAACTGTGAATGTGAATGGGATGAACTCTGCTATAAAACGGAAGCAAATTGCAGAGTGGATTAAAAACCAGAACCCTACAATATGCTGTTTACAAGAAACACATTTGAAGCAGAGAGATACACACAGAGTAAAGGTAAAAGGCTGGAGCAGAATATATTATGCCTCAGCTAAAGTAAAAAAGGCAGGGGTAGCAATCCTTATCTCAGACAAAGTGCAGGCAAAAATAGATCTCATTAAAAGAGATAAGGAAGGAAATTACATCTTACTTAAAGGTACTATAGATAATGAAGTAATATCAATATTAAATATGTATGCGCCAAGTGGTATAGCATCCAAGTTCTTAGAGGAGAAGTTAAATGAGTTACAAGAGGAATTAGATAGTAATACTATACTAGTGGGGGATCTGAATCTCCCCCTCTCAGAATTAGATAAATCTAGGCAAAAAATAAATAAGAAAGAAGTGAAAGAGGTGAATAGATTACTAGAAAAGTTAGACATGATAGATGTCTGGAGAAAATTGAATGGGGATAGAAAGGAATATACCTTTTTTTCAGCAGTACATGGCACACTTTCAAAAATTGACCATGTATTAGGGCACAAAAACATCAGAGTCAAATGTAGAAAGGCAGAAATAGTAAATGCATCCTCCTCAGATCATGATGCAATAAAAATTACATGTAAGAAAGAGCCAGGGAAAAGTAGAATGAAAATCAATTGGAAACTAAATAATTTCATTCTAAAGAATGAATGGGTCAAACAAGAAATCATAGAAACAATCAATAACTTTATCCAAGAGAATGACAATAATGAGACAACATACCAAAATCTATGGGATGCAGCCAAAGCAGTGCTTAGGGGAAAATTTATAGCTCTAAATGCTTACATGAATAAGAAAGAGAAAGAGGAGATTAATGAATTGGGCATGCAACTTAAAAAGCTAGAAAAAGAACAAATTAGAAATCCCCAATTAGATACTAAATTAGAGATCCTGAAAATTAAAGGAGAAATTAATAAGATTGAAAGCAAAAAAAACTATAGAATTAATCAATAAAACTAAGAGCTGGTTTTATGAAAAAACTAATAAAATAGATAAAATATTGGTTAATTTGATTAAAAAAAAGAAAGAAAAAAACCAAATTACCAGTATCAAAAATGAAAAGGGTGATGTTACCACCAATGAAGTGGAAATTAAGTCAATAATCAGGAATTATTTTGCCCAACTGTATGCCAATAAATTTGACAATCTAAATGAAATGGATGAATATTTACAAAAATACAAACTGCCCAGGTTAACTGAAGAGGAAATAAAATCCTTAAATAAACCCATATTAGAAAAAGAAATTGAACAAGCTATTAATGAACTCCCTAAGAAAAAATCCCCAGGGGCAGATGGGTTTACGGGTGAATTTTACCAAACATTTAAAGAACAATTAATTCCAATATTATACAAATTATTTGGAAAAATAGGTGAAGAAGGAGTTCTACCAAATTCGTTTTATGACACAAATATGGTGGTGATACCAAAACCAGGCAAAGCAAAAACAGAGAAAGAAAAATATAGACCTATTTCCCTAATGAATTTTGATGCTAAAATCTTAAATAAGGTATTAGCAAGGAGATTACAGCAAGTGATCACCAGGATAATACACTATGACCAGGTGGGATTTATACCAGGAATGCAGGGCTGGTTCAACATTAGGAAAACTATTAACATAATCAACCACATCAATAAGAAAACCAACCAAAATCATATGATTATCTCAATAGATGCAGAGAAAGCTTTTGACAAAGTACAGCACCCATTCCTAATAAAAACACTAGAGAGTTTAGGAATAGGGGGAGCTTTCCTTAGAATAATAAACAGTATCTACCTAAAGCCATCAGCAAGTATTATATGCAATGGAGATAAATTAGAGGCCTTCCCAATAAGATCAGGGATGAAACAGGGTTGTCTATTATCACCTCTATTATTTAATATTGTCCTAGAAATGTTAGCTTTAGCAATCAGAGAAGAGAAAGGAATTAAAGGAATTAGAATAGGCAAGGAGGAAACAAAACTATCACTCTTTGCAGATGATATGATTGTATACTTAAGGAATCCTCGAGAATCAAGTCAAAAATTACTTGAAACAATTAACAACTTTAGCAAAGTAGCAGGATATAAAATAAATCCACATAAATCATCAGCATTTCTATACATGACCAACAAAGTCCAGCAGCAAGAGATAGAAAGAGAAATTCCATTTAAAGTAACGGTAGATAATATAAAATACTTGGGAGTCTACTTGCCAAGACAAACCCAGGAACTCTATGAACACAACTACCAAACACTCTTCACACAAATCAAATCAGATCTAAATAATTGGAAAGATATCAATTGCTCATGGATAGGCAGAGCTAATATAGTAAAAATGACAATACTGCCTAAATTAATTTACTTATTCAGTGCCATACCAATCAGACTACCTAAAAATTATTTTATACAGCTAGAAAAAATAATAACAAAATTCATCTGGAAAAACAAAAAATCAAGAATATCCAGGGAAATAATGAAAAAAAATTCACAGGAAGGTGGGTTAGCGGTACCAAACCTGGAGCTTTACTATAAAGTGGCAGTCATCAAAACTATCTGGTACTGGCTAAAAAATAGAGTGGTAGATCAATGGAATAGGCTAGGCTCAGGAAATGCAGTAGTAAATGACACTAGTAATGTAGTGTTTGATAAACCTAAAGACTCCAGCTTCTGGGATAGGAACTCAGTATTTGACAAAAACTGCTGGGAAAACTGGAAGATAGTATGGCAGAAATTAGGCATAGACCAACATCTTACACCTTATACTAAAATAAGGTCAAAATGGATACACGATTTAGACATAAGAGGTGATACCATAGGTAAATTAGGAGAGAAAGGAATAGTGTACCTATCAGATCTTTTGAAAGGAGAACAGTTTTTGACCAAACAAGAGATAGAGTATATTATAAAATGCAAAATGGATGATTTTGATTATATTAAATTTAAAAAAATTGTACAAACAGAAGCAATGCATCCAAAATTGGAAGGGAGGCAGAAAACTGGGAAACAATTTTTGAGGCCAGTGCTTCTGATAAAGGCCTCATCTCTAAAATATATAGGGAATTAAATCAAATTTATAAGAATCCAAGTCATTCCCCAATTGAGAAATGGTCAAAGGATATGAACAGGCAGTTTTCTGATGAAGAAACCAAAGCTATCTATTCCCATATGAAAAAAATGCTCTAAATCTCTAATGATTAGAGAGATGCAAATTAAAACAACTCTGAGGTACCACCTGACACCTATCAGATTGGCTAAAATGACAAAAAAGGAAGATAATAAATGTTGGAGAGGCTGTGGAAAAATTGGAACACTAATCCATTGTTGGTGGAGCTGTGAGCTGATCCAACCATTCTGGAGAGCAATTTGGAATTATGCCCAAAGGGCGATAAAGCTGTGCATACCCTTTGACCTAGCAATCCCACTTTTAGGTCTTTTGCCCAAAGAAATCATGGAAGGGGGAAAGGGACCCACATGTACAAAAATATTTATAGCTGCTCTTTACGTGGTAGCAAGGAATTGGAAGTTGAGGGGGTGCCCATCAATTGGGGAATGGCTGGACAAGTTGTGGTATATGAATACAATGGAATACTATTGTGCTGTAAGAAATGATGAGCAGGAAGAGTTCAGAGAAACCTGGAGGGTCTTACGTGAGCTGATGATGAGTGAGATGAGCAGAACCAGAAGAACATTGTACACAGTATCATCAACATTGAGTGTTGATCTACTGTGATGGACTATATTCTTCTCACCAATGCAATTTTACAGAAGAGTTCCAGGGAACTCATGATAGAAGAGGATCTCCAAATCCAAGAAAAAAAAAGAAAGAAAGAACTGTGGAGTATAGATGCTGATTGAATCATATTATTTCTTTTTGTTGTTTTTTTTTCTATTTTGAGGTTTTGCATCACTGCTCTGATTTTTTTCTCTTATAACAGGATTAATGCAGAAATAGGATTAATGTTATTATGTGTATATATATATGTGTGTGTGTATATATCTATATGTATATGTATATGTATAGAGATATATGGACATAACCTATATCAGATTACCTGCTGTCTAGGGGAGGGGGGGAGGGAGGGGAGGCAGGGAGAAAAATCTGAAATTGTAAAACTTGTATAAACAAAAGTTGAGAACTATCTTTACATGTAACGGAAAAAATAAAATACCTTATACATTTAAAAAAAAAAGAGTCTGAACACAAACCCAAGGACACATTATGTTTAAGATGTTTTCTTCCATGTACAGAGATAGACCTTTTGATTTATTTTATTTTATTTTTTAGTTTGAAGGATAAGGATTAATTGACTTGTCCAAGTCACCCAGTGGCTGAGAATTGGAGATCATGGAATGCCCATCAATTGGGGAATGGCTAAATAAGCTGCAGAATATGGTGGTGATCAAATATTATTGTGTGACAGGCAGGATGATTTCAGAAAGGCCTGTAAAGGCTTTTATGAACTGATGTATAGTGAAATGAGCATAACCAGGGCAAAACTGTACACAATGAGAGTGAGGTTGTTCAATGAAGAATTTTAAATGAACTTAACTATTGTCAGCAATGCAATGAACTGATTCAATCCCATAGGACTAATGATGAAGCATACTATCCACCTGTAAAGAAAGAACTGATATTGATTTTTAAAAATTTCTTAATATTTAGAATTTTTCCTAAATTACATGTAAAAACAAATTTTAACATCAATTTTTAAAACTTTGTGTTACAAATTATCTTTCTCTCTCCCTCCCCAACCCCCCTTAAGAATTTAAGCAATTCAATATAAGTTATACCTGTGCAGTCATACAAAACACTTCCACATTTGTCAGGATATGAAAGAAAACAGACAAAAAACAACTTTAGAAAAAGGAACTAACAAAAAATTATGCTTCAGTTTGTATTCAGATACCATCAGTTCTTTCTCTTTTGGTGGATTGCATTTTTCATACATCCTACAGAGTTGTGTTGGATCATTGTATTGCTGAAAATAACTAAGTCATCCATAGCAAATCATCTTACAATATTGTTATTATTTTGTATATAGTACATTTCACTTTACATCAGCTCATGTAAGTATTTCCAGGCTTTTTGATAGCATCCTGCTCATCATTTTTTTTTTTTTTGTGGGGCAGTGAGGGTTGTGACTTGCCCAAGGTCACACAGCTAGTAAGTGTCAAGTATCTGAGACCTGATTTGAACTCAGGTCCTCCTGAATCCAGGGCCAGTGCTCTATCCACTGTGCCATCTAGCTGCCCCTCTGCTCATCATTTCTTATAGCACAATAGTGGTCCATCATAATCTCATCCCACAATTTGTTCAACCATTCCCCAATTGATGGGCATCTTCCCAATTTCAAATTTAACTTTTTATAATCTCTTTTGGATACCAACTTAGTAGTGGTATTACTAGGTCAAAGAGTATGCATGGTTTTATAGCCCCTTGGCCATAAGAACTGATATTGATTTAACGCAGACTGAAGCATGCTATTTTTCACTTCGTTTCTTTCATTTTTTTTCTTTTATCTGAGTTTTCTTGTACAAAATGACTAATGTTTCACATGTATAACCTATATCTGATTGCTTACTGCCTTGGGGAAGGGGAGGGAGAGAAGGAGGGTCAGAATTTGCAAATCCAAACTTTAAATTAAAATGTTTATGATTTAAAAGAACAAAACAAAACAAAAAAACCCTCAAAAAAAATCACCCAGGTAGCAAGGAGCACATCCAGAACTTCAACCCAGATCCTAATTCTAAATCCATATGTCTAGTAGACAACACATAACAAGACACCAATAGATATCATTTATAGAACACATTGAAGCTTTCAAAATTCTTCACATGTTATTCTATTTAATACTCATCACAACTCCTCTAAAGAACAATTACTCAAAAATCAAGAATAGAAATGAAAATGAAATTTCACATATTGCACATCCCCCTACTTACTCATGCTGGAAATAGTTCTGTAAGCTAATTAGATTGAATCTAGAAGCATTGCCCATAGAAACAATATCATAACTGGTGCTTAGAAACCTGGCCTATTTCTATTTAACGATGTACTAATATGTCTATTCCAACTATCTATAACTACTATTTTTACTATTGTTTCTGTGGGAAATCATATTCAGGGTTCAGAGTTAGATGGATAAAAATATGTATAATCTTCTCTCTAACATAGAGGTGATTAGGAAGTGAAAAGAGATTGGAAGAACAGGATGCCATTGATGGGGTAGGTAATCCTGGGACATAGCAATTTCCCAAGTCTATGTCTGGATAAAGTATTTCTCTGCATCTTCATACAAGAAAACAACTCTGAGTCAATTGGTCCCAGGTGCTTTATATTAAATAAACAAAAAATAATTTGTCCCCAAAACATTTACTCTCCCTAATCATTTTGTCATGTAATCTTGCATCTCCCTATATTTGTACATACCACACTGCCTCTTTGGCACATGAAGGAAAGCTTACCATTAGGACCCGAGCTATAATGGTGTTAACAAGAATGTTTAATATGTATTGGCTCTGTGTCTGTAAGTTGACTTCCTGTAATGCTAGTTGTTCTGTTCATGAAATCCTACTCAGCATTTAAGGCCCAGATCATATGCCACTTCTTTCAAGTCTTCCCTGCTTCTGCCAACTGAATATAAATTCTCCATTTTTAGAACCTCTGTAATGTCTTTCCCTTTTGTGTTTGTGTGTTGTGTTGTGTTGTGCATGTTTGGCATTGAGAAAGACTTGTGATTTCATGGATGTAGCAAAATCAAGTTATAGAAACTACAGATACACATGAGTAGCAATGATATGACAGTCTTAGAGAATATCTTTGAGAAAATTATGACTGGTATGGTATATAGTGTGTGTTGAGACTGCTTTCAGGTTTGGGGAGAAAATATTTCCTCTGGCTGTTCATATATATGAGTAGTTCATATTTCAGGTATTTATGTCAGGAGATTGTCTGTAGTTTGACCTAAAATTGTCAGCACATAACATTGTCATGTTCTAAGTAGAAATTAATAGAAAAAAGGGTTTTCCTGCTATCACTAATTGGCCTTTCATACCTGAGATTAATTGCTGTATTACAATCAAGGCATCTTCCCTACTGAACTGATCCTTTAATAGCACATCTGTTTTTGATAGATCATCATCATTAGTTTTTATTTAGTATTCTCTTACAATGACAGCTACTTACTGTATTGTGGAATAGAATATATAAGGAACTTGTTCATTAAATAATGAGATTGGAGATTAAGTCCATTTGTTTTTCAGCCACTTTTCATGCAGGATTCTCTTTCATTTTGATTTATACTCTAGTGATTCCCTAAACTTGTACATAGTACATTGCATCTTTAATAAGTAAAGGAAAGCCCTCAATTAGCCTCTAAGCGATAAAGATATTAACAAGAATGGTTAGCATGACATTCTTTGGGTCTCTTAACTGGCTTACTGCGACATTGGTGATGCTACTCATGAAATCTTACTCATCATTTAGGATCTAGGCAGCTCACATGCCTCCTTCTTCGCCAAGATTTCCCTGGTCTTCCCAAATAGAGATGAGCTCTCTTTTTCTCTCTTCAGAATCTCTGTAGCAACACTTTCTTTTTTTCTGTTTGTCATTGGAGAAGAGGAACAAGCCAGTGATTTCATCTCCTTAGAGGAATTTCATGATATAGAAACTCCCCCAGTAAATGTTTATTACTATCTCTTCTATTACAGATAGTCTCTGATAATCACCTGAGGAGATGGAGAAGTGAAATGATTTTCATATTGTCATGTGGTGGTAGTTGTTGTCCTTCATTCTCAAAGAGGACCAAAATAATGCCACTATGTCAGTAAAGTTATAGTATGTCTGACTGTGGCTGATCAGACTAATATGTGTTCAGAATGCTCTACCACAATTGGATTGGATTCTCTAAATTTTCTCATCTTGCATTTCTTTTGAGCCACTTCAATTTTATTTTGCTCATAGAGCACAGCACCTTCTCTGATGAGGGCACACAATGCTGGGTGGTCCTATGCCGGCATCTCACATGTCATGCAATCAACTCCAAAGTTACTAAGAGAGAACTTGAGAATGTCTTTATTTAACTTTTTCTGACCACCATTTGAACTCTTGCCTTCTGTGAATTCTCCATAACATAGTCTTTTGGGCAAGTGTACATTTGGCATTTGAACCACATGGCCAGTCCATCGGTGTTGTCCTCTTTGCAATAGAGTTTGAATGCTTGGCAGTTTAGCTTGAGAGAGAATCTCAGTGTCTGATATTTATATAGTCATTAACCCAAATTGCCTCACAAAAAAAAATCTATATAGTCACACAGTCAAATGCTAAAGGCAAGATTTGAATCCATATATTTCTTAGTTGAAGGCTTCCAATCTGTTTTATAATTTGTTTATATTATAGTCCTGGTAAGATGTTAGGTCCTTAAGGGCCAGAGAATATGCCATTTTTATATGTTTGCCTTTAAGAGGATGGGAACTGTCAGCAAATCATGGCCCTGGGGTGGGCAGCTAGGTGGCACAGTGGCTAGAGCACCAACTCTGGATTCAGGAGGACCTGAGTTCAAATCTGGCCTCAGACACTTGACACTTACTAGCTGTGTGACCCCGGGCAAGTAACTTAACCTTCATTGCCCTGCAGAAACAAAACAAACATACAAACAAATCATGGCCCTGAGACATATCCACCAGCTGCCTGGTTTTGTATGGTCCAGAGGTTAAGAATGTTTTTTTACATTTATAAATGAAGAGCTTTTTTAAAGTAAATGTAAAAACCATTTAAAACTCCTAAACCATACAAAAAGAGTTAACATTGCTTGCTGATTCCTACCCTAGTACAACATCTTGAACATAGTAAGTGCTTAATAAATATATGCTGAGTTGTTGAATACATATCATCTCTACTTTGCCCTTCACCCTACACCTCTGAAGATTTGGGTTTTAATGGCTCAAGGTGAGTGTAGATAGCAATTGTTTCTGTTCTGACCAGAAACTCTGAGAGTCTTCCCTGTTCATATCAATTCTCTCCTTTTTTTTTTTTTTGGTTTGTTTTTGCTTGCTCACACCTATGTATAGATATATTTTTAAACAAGACAAAGGCAATGAAAAGAAATAAAATATCTAATTTTCATTGAATGAAAGTGAAAAATTTATGTACATAGAAAATGCTGTAGCTTAGAAAATAAAAGTTTTTAGCAATTCTTTTATGAAGGCAAACTAGGCCATTTTTTTGGGGGGGGGGGTGAGGTGATTGGGATTAAGTGACTTGCCCAGGGTCACACAGCTAGTGTTAAGTGTTTGAGGTCAGATTTGAACTCAGGTCCTCCTGAATCCAGGACCCGTGCTCTATCCACTGCGCCTCCTAGCTGCCATCTAGGCTGTCTTTTGCCTCAGTTCTTTCCTAGCCTTTAACTACTGAATGGGCATTGCCTAAGAAAAACCGAGACCTGGGAAAGACATTAACTTAAAAAGGTCAAGGTCTCCCACTGCATCTGGGGCCATCAATAGTAATGACTTATGTTTTGCCACTGGACTCTGATGACTCTGTAGGAGGGACTGAAGCTGATGACCTTGCTCAGCTCTGCATCCCTTAGCTCCAATCCACTTGCAAGTCAAGACTCCTGATGTCATTGTTCCTCCTTGAGAAATGAAGGACAAATAACACTTCTTCAAACTGTAAACTCCTTGAAGACAGGAGAGTGCTCATTAATCTTTGTCATTCCCATAGTATATTGCACAGAGTAGATGCTGTGCTAATATTTATTTAATTAAATAGCAAATAGTAGAATCATAACTCAGGAGAGCATCCTGAGCAAATTATTGAACATTTGTCAAATTGGGTTTCTTATCTATAAAAGTAGGATAATAATAGCACACCCTTCAAAGGGTTGCCATGAGGACCAAAGAAGATAATACATGTGAGGTTCTTTGCAAATCTTAAAGTACTACAAAAAAGGCTTGTTATTATAACCTAATCTTACTAATCCTCTGGTAATGTCCATTCTAAAACATTAGCTTTTAAAAAAATCCATGAATGCCTGGTAGAAGTGAGCCTTATGCTCATTTCTTAGCCAAAGATTGCAATATTTAAATGTTGACTAGAATTTATTTTAATCCTTAAATAGTTTTATTTAATCCTCTTTTTTGTTTTTATATCACAATCATGTTATAACCACTAAAATTGCATAAAACTTTAAGTTTGCAGGACATTTCACTTCTATTATCTCACTTGATTTTTACAACAACCTTGTCAGTTAGGTAATGTTATTAACCCATTTTACAGGAGGGGAAACTGAAACTGAGAAAGTTAAGTGATTTTCTCAGGGTTCCATAGCTAGTACACATCTGAAAGAACATTTAATATCCTATTTTCCTAATTCCAAGTCCAAAGTTTTTATCTATTTTACTAACACCTGCACTGAATCTTCCCTTGCAACAATCAGTTACAAACAAACAATACACATGTTACACATATGAAAATGTATAAATTTTTCTGTCTTTGTAGTTCCCTATCTCTCGGCCAAGAAAACAGAAGCATAATTTAATTATCTGTTCATGAGGGTCAATATTCATTTTTTCTTAGTTACATATATTTTAGCTTCCTTTTAGAGATCTTTTTTTTTTTTTGTGGGGCAATGAGGGTTAAGTGACTTGTCCAGGATCACACAACTAGTAAGCGTCAAATATCTGAGGCTGGATTTGAACTCAGGTCCTCCTGAATTCAAGGCCAGTACTTTATCCAATACAGCACCTAGGTGCCCCCAAGATCTTTTCATTTGTACTATTGAAATAATTGTACTTATTGTTATTCTTGTTCCATTTATTTTACTCTTTACTAATCCATACAAATATTTCCATGTTTCTTTAAATTTCACATATTTGCCATTTCTTGCTACAGAAAAAATATTCCATTAAATTCATATACCAATTTGGTTCTTTCTCAATTAATGGATGTTTGTTTTGTTTCCTGTTTTCCAATACAAAAATTGTTGCTACAAATATTGTGTTATATATTAGAACTTTTTTTCTTTGACCGCTTTGGGGAATATGACCAAGGGTGGCATTAATGGGTCAAAAATATGCATTAATTGGGGCAGCTAGGTGGCGCAGTGGATAAAGCACCAGCCCTGGATTCAGGAGTACCTGAGTTCAAATCCAGCCTCAGACACTTGACACTTACTAGCTGTGTGACCCTGGGCAAGTCACTTAACCCCAACTGCCTTACCAAAAAAAAAATGCGCTAGTCACTTTTCTTAAATAATTCTGGATTGCTATACAAAATCTTAAGATTTTTCTTTTTCATTTATGGAAGAATCAAATGTTGAGTCAATAATCAGTTTTGAATTCTTTTCATTCAGATTAAATAGATTTCAACATATTTAATATTAAATTCAATAGATTAAATCAAAATATAATTCCCCTTATATATTCAGTCATTATTTAGCTTTTAGCATTAATTTGTAAAATGTGGGATAAAGTATTTGTCATCGTCATCCTTGTGTTATCAGGAAAATGCAAGAACATCATCAGATAAGTTGGATAGATTCTCCAGTATTAATTTATGAGAGATAGATTATGGGAATGAATGGGAATTCATGTCCTGGTTTTTATCTGTACTATTGGAGGAAATAGCTAAATCACACTGATGATATCACAAATCAACTAAGTATGTTTGTCTGTAACTAGTACTGCAACAAGGGTAAAAGGGTTACCATTGCTATGATTTTCTAAAACCAATCTGAGTTAATTATTTTAATGTAGTAATTTGGGGTACCAGCCCTACCTCTCCCCACTCAATTTTTGTTGTTCAATTGTTGTTTCATCATGTCTGACTCTTTGTAACCCCATTTGGAGTTTTCTTGGCAAAGATACTGAAGGAGTTTGCCATTTCATTTTCCAGCTCCTTTTAGAGATAAGGATACTGAGGCATGCAAGGTTAAGTGACTAGCCCAGGTCACACAGCTAGTAAATCTCTGAGGTCATATTTGGACTTAGGAAGATGAGTCTTCCTGACTCCGGGCCTGGCTCTCGGTCTTCCATATCACTTAGCTTCCCTACCCACTAAATTGTCAGCCTTATGACCTTAGGAAAACGATTCACTTCTCTAGTTTTGTAATCTCATCAATAAAACAAAGGGGTTAAAGGACTAGATGATCACCAAATATGCTTCCTGTTCTAACACTACTTGAATGTAATCACAAATTCCCAATGTTTACATTGATTATAAACACTGAAAAATTCTCTACGAAGATAGCTTTGTTAATCACCAAATTGTATATGCTAACATATGTGCTAAAAGCAGACATGCTAGAGAGATTTGATTCAAGCTATACTTTAATTGATTTGAGATATTTGTGATATGTGTTTCTTTAACTATTACAGATCTTCAATGTATATGACTCTTTTTAGGATTTTCCCTAAAAGAGCCATGTTACATGCTGATGACTGGAAGGTCATCATTTTATTCTTTTATACTCCATTGATTCTAGTGCAACCTTCAGGTTGTCCCTCTATTATCTCTCACTTTCCCATTCACCTTCTGTTCTCTTTATGTATGTCCTGGATGACATTAATACACTTTATTTTCTGTATTCAGATTGTTGTTGGCCTTATACCCTTCATTTATCTCTTTATCCCTTTATATCACCTACCATTTTTTTTCTCATGAGGTATTCCATAATTTGTGGTTGTATAGCATCATTAGGTGACTAATTCTTTTTTTTTTTTTTTTGGTGAGGCAATTGGGGTTAAGTGACTTGCCCAGGGTCACACAGCTAGTAAGTGTTAAGTGTCTGAGGCCAGATTTGAACTCAGGTCCTCCTGAATCCAGGGCCAGTGCTCTATCCAAACTAATCCTTTTTCTAAGAGATGAGTTTTTAACAAAAGTAACAACTGCTGGATGGGGAGAATGTGGGAAAATAGAAACACTAATGCACTATTAATGGAGTGGTGAACTGTTCAAACCATTCTGGAGAACAATTTGGAATTATGATCAAAGGGCCATAAAACTGTTTACCTTTTGAACAAGCAATACCAATACTAGGACTATATTCCAAAGATATCAAAGCAAAGGGAAAGGACATATTTGCACAAAATAGTTATAGTAAATTTTTTTGTGGTGGCAAACAATTAGAAATTGACATGTCCATAAGTTGGGGAATGACTGGACAATTTGTGATATATGATTGCAATGGAATACTATTATGCTACAATAGTAGGACAAGGAGGATGGTTGGCAGAAAAACCCGAGAAGTTTTATATAAACTGATGCAAAGTGAGGTGAGCAGAACCAGAACACTGTACATAGTAACAGCAAAATTGTGATAATCAACAACTATGTAGTATTTAGCTACTCTGATCAATACAGTGATACAAGACAATACCAAAGGACACATGAAAATTTCTCTCTACCCCCAGAGAAACAACTGATGAGGTCTGACAGCAATTTGAAGTAAACTTTTTTCACCCTCTTTATTTCTGTGCATGTATGTTTTCTTTTGCAACATGGCTCTAATATGGAAATATGTTTTGCATGAATTCATGTGTATAATCAAGATCATATTGCTTGTCTTCTCAAGGGCTAGAGGAGAGGCAGAAGGTAGGGAGAGAATTGGGAAACCCAGACTTTAAAAAATACTGTAAAAATTATTTTAAATGTAATTGGGGGATGGGGGCAGCTAGATGGCGCAGTGGATAGAGCACCGGCCCTGGATTCAGGAGTACCTGAGTTCAAATCTGGCCTCAGACACTTAACACTTACTAGCTGTGTGACCCTAGGCAAGTCACTTAACCCCAATTGCCTCACTAAAAAGAAAAATGTAATTGGGAAATATTTAACAAAATCAATTTAAAGACATTTTTAAAAGATGGGATTTTGCAGCCAAAAACAAAATCCCAATTTTATTTTTTTAAATAAATGTATTTTATTATTTTCCAGTTACATGTAGAAATAGTTTTCAACATTTGTTTATATATGATTTCCAATTTCAAATTTTTCTCCCTCCCTTCCCTTCCTTCCCCCCCTCCCCTAGACAGCAGGTAATCTGATATAGGTTATATATACATAATAACATTAAACATATTTCTGCATTAGTCATGTTATAAGAGAAGAATCAGAGCAAAAAGGAAAAACAGAAAAACAACAGCACCAAAACCAAAAGAAATAGTATGGTCCATTCAGCATCCATATTCCACAGTTACTTTTTTTTTCTGGATTTAGAGAGCCTTTTCCATCATGAGTCCTTTGGAACTTTCTTGTACCATTGGATTGGTGAGAGGAATCTAGTGTATCACAGCTGATCAACACATAATGTTGATGATACTATGCACAATGTTCTCCTGGTTCTGCTCATCTCACTCATCATCAGTTCATGCAAGTACTTCCAGGTTTCTCTGAACTCCTCCTGCGCATTGTTTCTTACAGCACAATAGAATTCCATTACATTCATATACCACACCTTGTTCAGCCATTCACCAACTGATAGGCAGCCCCTCAATTTCCAATTCCTTTCTCCTTTTTATGATCTCTTTGGGGAAAAGACCCAAAAGTGGTATTGCTAGGTCAAAGGGTATGCAAAGCTTTATAGCCCTTTGGGCATAATTGCAAATTGCTCTCCAGAATGGTTGGATCAGTTCACAGCTCCACCAACAATGCATTAGTGTTCCAATTTTTCCACAGCTTCTCCAACATTTATTATTTTCCTTTTTTGTCATATTAGCCAATCTGATAGGTGTCAGATGGTACCTCAGAGTTATTTTAATTTGCATCACTCTAATCAATAGTGATTTAGATAATTTTTTCATATGGCAATAGCTTTGATTTCTTCATCAAGAAACTGCCTGTTCATATCCTTTGACCATTTCTCAATTGGGGAATGACTTGGCAAAATCCCAATTTTAAATAAAAGAAGTAGCATAAAGTTAGTGTTACTTATACATTAGATTAAAAAAAACTAATGGGGTCTAGTTATGAGAGCAGTGGGAAAGGAGTTTGGGCATCACTCTTTGCTATGTAAATATAGAGAGGGGTGTGTATTATTAGCCAGTACTTCAAATTCTCTATTACAAAGCAAGATAAGTTTCTAGCTACTCCTCTTTGGCAATTTCATATTTTTACTGATTTAAAAGAATTTCAGAACTTAAGTGATAGTTGGTTCACAAGTACAAAGGGTCCTCACTTCAACTAACAAAGTACGTAAACAAATACATGTGTTTATTTGGTTCATATGCCTTATAATTGCTGAATGAAGGAGTCTAAATGCAAATGGTTCCTAGTTTCATCAGTCTTTCCTTTTGGCTTTCAAGCATTGTAGGTGGAATACACTTATAAGTGTATTCTATAATTTATCTAGTCATAAAACAGGAATTAGTTAGAAAGGCATACTTATGGAAACTATATAAAAAAAAAAACACCAGCAGATGATTTGCAAAAAAAAAAAGAAAAAAAAGAAAAAGAAACAACCTTATCAGAGCCAGACATATCTGGCTATTGATTCATTTTTCCACACTTTAATGATTTTAAATGGATCAAAGTAGTTACAAGTTACTCAGTCAATTTAGGAGGACTGGTTTTGTCAAAAGCATGATGATAAGAGATGGGTAGGTTCATATTGTGTCGAGTAGCCAATTTATGTTTGGTGAGGAAAAGTAGGGCAGGAGGGATGAATATTTAAGTGTCAAGGTTACATAACTTCACAGTTATGTAGTGATTAGTATTCCTAAAATTCTTGAAATATGTACATATGTGTATGGATTTATATATGTACATGTTTATTGTAGTTTATCATTTAATTACACCAGCTCATTTGCTGACTCATTTTTCAGTCATGTCTGACCCTTCATGACCCCATTTTCAGTGTTTTTGGGGAAAAAAAAAACAAACTCAAGCAGTTTTCCTTCTCCAGCTCATTTTACAGATGAGAAAACTAAAGCCAACAGAGCAAAGTGACTTGCCCAGGGTCACACAGCTAATAAGTGTCTGAGTTCAGATTTGAACTGAGGTCTTCTTGACTCCAACTGGGCACTTTTTCTACTTTACCACCTAACCCTCCAATACCATTCCTATGACATATTAATAAAATCATTATCATTGCCTAAATCCTCTTTTTGATGAGGAAACTGAGCCTCCCAGAGGGTAAGTGGTTTGCCAAAAAAACAAAGTGACAGAGATGGGGATCAAGCCAGACTTTTTAAAAATTTAAGTACAGGGCTCTTTCCACCCTACCACATTGCCTCTCAATGGACTAATTGAATAAAAGTTAATTTAGAACCTTTAATGGGACCAGTGGCTATTAATCATTCCATTCCTTAAGAGTACATGGGAGGGGCAGCTAGATGGCGCAGTGGTTAAAGCACTGGTCCTGAATTCAGGAGTACCTGAGTTCAAATCCAGCTTCAGACACTTGACACTTACTAGCTGTGTGACCCTGGGCAAGTCACTTAACCCCCATTGCCTGCAAAAAACAAACAAACAAAAATAAAACAAAACAAACAAACAAACCAAGAGTACACGGGAATTACTCCGGCAAGATTTTCTATCCCAAATATCACTGAAAGTAGAGATGGTAATAATAATGTAAGCTTGAGATACAGGAATGAAATCATGAAATGTCATATAGATATAATCATTGGCAACTGATTATATGTTTGACATGAAAGACAGAGAATAAAGGACTAAGGATAACACTGAGGTTGCAAACCTGGTTGAATGGAAGAATGCTGATTCCCTCAGGAAAAATAGTTGTTTGGACTTAGGTGATGGGAAAGGAAAATGAGTTTTGTTTTGGATATGTTGAGTATGAGATTCCTATGGGACATGCAGGAAGAAATATAATAATTGAAAACTTATAAGGGGAAAAAAAGGAAAACTTATAAGGGGGAGGGTCAGGGCAGAACTTTGGGAGACATCCATAGATGTAGGGCAGGGCATGGATTATGATCTAAGAAAAGAAAATGAGGATTCAGACAGGGAGAAGAACAAAGAGGAAGCATTCTGTATAGAGGTTATAATTTTACCCTTGGGAATTGATGCTGCCATCAAGAAAGAGAGTAAATAGAAAGAAGATGGTCTAGGACAGAGCCTTGGATTACACCTATATCATAGGTATGCTGAAGTTATTGGTCATAAGCATTTGTAAAGAAAAAAATAAAACACTTGAACGATACAGAGAAAGACAGCCTAATGTTACCTAAACATATTTTTTAACTACTGAGAAATGAAAGCAGAAGACAAATGAAACCATTCCTCAAAAATCAGAAATCATATGACAAAGTCAGATAGTTAGAACTAAGGTAAATTATCTCAGTATAGTCTCTAAATTCACAGTGTTATATTTGAATAATTATTAATAACCGACATGTTCCTAATTTGTTATTATAAGGATAGGATCAATGTCTTGCTTTTAAATCATTCACTTCAAAAAATACTATAAACAATTGCTATACAAAGAAATCAAATAATATACATGTAACCTGGGCAACTAGATGGCTCAGTGGATAGAGAGCTGAACCTCAAGTCAGGAAGACCTGTGTTCAAATCTGACTTCAGACAGTGACTAGCTTTGTGACCCTGGACAAGTTTCTTGACCTCTATTTGCCTAATCCGCTGGAAAAGGAAATTGTAAACTACTCAGTATCTTTGCCAAGAAAATCCCATCTGGGGTCATAAAGAGTCAGACACAACTAAACAACTAAACCATAGCAAATAGCAAGTAAGCTGCATCTCAATCTTGGTTATAGTCAATTGAAAATACAGCAAGCAGCCTATCATCATCATCATCACCACCACAACTACCATCACCATCACCATGGCCACCTAGATTTTTATTATAACCACCAATCCCTGCCAGAATGTATAAACATTCTTTGGTTTCTGAATTGTAACAACAATAGCAGCAGCAGAAGCAGTAGCAGCAATTTAAGGAAAAGAAAACCTAGATAAGGAGATCAAAATAATGTGGAAAAAGGATGAGGCACATACATTCCTGTTGTCTTGTCTGCTCCTGGAATTCATAGAGAATATTTTCAAAGATCCTATAGGGACTAGATCCTAATTTTTTCCTTCTACAAGAAAAATCTGTTATTTTCTTCTACTATTCAAAAGTCTCTAGGCCATTGAATTTATAAAAGAAATGATATAATAGTGACTTGTATTAGGACGGTTTCTATCTGAATCCCAATAAAAAGATAAGAACAAAATACAATAATGCTAATAATAACTTACATTTATACAAAATTTTAGCATGCAAAAACAATTCACATCTAATATGTCATTGGTACATTTGTTAGTTTTGCCTACCATTTCTCTTTGTCTCTATTTTTCTGTTCACCTCTGTCATGTGAAGGATAATGATACGAAAATACAAATATCTAATAATGAAATCAGAACACACAGTTGACTAAAAATGGGGATACATTTCAAATTTGTATGCTATTCTTATTGGCATATTTAAATGGAGCTGTGATCTCATTGTACAGTTACTCCCTGTAATTGGGTAGAATTCAACCTATACAAGCCTTCTCACCTTACACATTTCTTTTGTTGGGAAAATTTCTATGTCTGATGGAGGAACAGAAACAAAAAAGTCTCCAGGCTGAATCAAATAGGTTTATTGAGAGAAGACCTCACAATAAAGACAAAAGGTTTATTGAGAGAGGTTTAGTCCCACAATAAAGCTGGTCATTCAGGGGTTGGACCTGAAAGACCAGGACTTACAAAATCAATGGGTTTTTATACTGTTCCAGAATTTGCATACTTATATAACATATTAATAAGGAATTTCTAAAATTAAAGCATATTCTTAGGAAATATCGAAACTTCCTACATGACAAATTTCAGCATTTTCCAATACTCTTATCAGTCTTATTTGGCAACAGGGTCATAATTATGCTGATTGACCCCCTTCTATTAGTCAAGTATACCACTGGTGAGCTCTGTGACCACTTTGACTCAAGCATAACACTCGTGGTTTCTAAAATATAATATTGCTGAATACTGTATCTTCTGATATTACTTAATGCTTGACATTGGAAAGTAAGTAGTCAGAAGAGAGACTTAACCTATTTATACAATTAAAAATTAGATATCTAAATAGAATAAATCACAATATTAATTAATATGCTAATTATTGTCTTAATTAAGTCACTTAAAACTATATTAAATCTCTTATTTCTAAGGGATGGGGAAAATCTCACTCACACTTTCCTCACATTTCTCCTGTGAATCTCTCATAGAGCATTGACTCAACATACTTTTAATGTGTTTTTATATGTGAATATAATAAGGAAGTTTGAACCTTGCTCTGATTTCCCTGAATATATGACTAGCCCATTTCCTTTTCCAGTCATTCATTCCCTCAATAAAATCTTTTATATCACTTTGCAAATCATTGGTGATACATTGCAACCTACTTACACCTACTATATGCTTTTCCCTTGTCCTTTTTGTCAACTGAACTTTTAAAGTTTTTAATCCCCTCAGATTACATTATCCCCTGATTCATTGGCCTATAGGAGAATATTGGTGTTAAAAAAATGTGCTTTGGACTTTGGGAGGAGTGTGAGGTCATTGAAAGTACCCTACAATTTTCCATCTCATTTTTTTTTCAATTCTGGGCTTAGATCATTATCCAACTTTAGTGCATGTCATAGTTAGTCATAGTGCTCTTTATTTGAGGAAAATAAACAGAAAAATATTATCCTAACAACATGATATGGGTGCTATTGCTTTAAATGAAAAGATGTCTTTTTGCTGTTCGACAGAACATTAAGCTGTAAAAAATTCATTGTCTCCACTGAGAAACTTATGAGAGCTTTAAATGTGTTTTAGGATTGATATTTTTCAGAAAGTGAAAAATCTCTAATGTTCTGCACAACTTATCCCATATTTTTCTTTATTTAATTATATAACTAGCTATTATACCTATATATCACTATATCTGCCTATCTACCTACCTACCTACCTATCTATCTATCTATCTATCTATCTATCTATCTATCTATCTATCTATCTATCTATCTATCTATCTATCATCTATCTATCTATCTATCATCTATCTATCTATTTACCTATCTATTTTGAGTTCAAATCCAACCTCAGACACTTCCTAGCTATGTGAGTCTTCACAAGTCATTTATCTTTGTTTGCCTCAGGTTCTTCATCTGTAAAATGGGCTACAGAAGTAAATGGCAATCCATTCTAGTGTCTCTGCCAAGAGAAGCCTAAATAGAGTCTCAAAGAGTTGAACACAACTGAAACAACTGAACAACAACAACATCTCCTTAGACCTTTTGTTTTGTTGAGAAGTTATCATGTGACAGACATAGGATATTTCAAAAGACATATATACAAATCCCACCATCAAAACACATTCTTCAAAAGTTAATTGGAGGGGCAGCTAGGTAGCACAGTGGATAAAGCACCGGCCCTGGAATCAGGAGTACCTGAGTTCAAATCCGGCCTATGACACTTAACACTTACTAGCTGTGTGACCCTGGGTAAATCACTTAACTCCAATTGCCTTGCTTAAAAAAAAAAAAGTTAATTGGAGGGGGGCAGCTAGGTGGCGAAGTGGATGAAGTATCAGCACTAGATTCAGGAGGACCTGAGTTCAAATCTGGATTCAGACACTTGATACTTACTAGTTGAGTGACCCTGGGCAAGTCACTTAACCCTCATTGTCCCACAAAACAAACAAACAAAAAAAGCTAATTGACAGAATCTTTCATTTTGCCCTTTTATAGTCATCTACTACGACTACCACCACCACCACCACCACTACTACTATCACTAGCACTACTACTCTTGCTGCTGATGGTGGTGGTATATTACTGCCACAATAGCTGTTGCTGCTGCTACTATAATTATTGCTGCTACTGCCATTACTATTACCACCACCATTTTATCTGTGAGTGAATCAAGTCTGAGAAAGTTTAAAGCAACTTATGCAGGGTCATGCTTCTAATAACTGAATAATAATAATAATAATCTGAGGCCAGAATTCAGGCTCCAGGTATATCTCTCCCTCCACTGTTCCACATGATACTAATAATTTCCATCATCTTTTTTTATGTAAATTTTCTTCCCTCTTAGGGTTAAGGTTATTTACATTATTATTGTCCTTTTGTATATTGTTCTTTGGGTTCTATTTTCCTCATTCAGCATCTCTTCATATTTATTTCTAGTGCCTCTAAATTTTCCATAAGAACTATTCTTTACAGAACAGTAATTATCCATCATACTTCCATATAATAATTGCCTTAGCTTATACTTATGCCCACTTGTTGAGCATCCATTTGTTTCTAGCTTTCTGCTTTCACAAATAATACTGCCATAATTATTTTTGAACATATAGATCAATGTCTCCTTTTCCTTACAAAAGCACCATCAGTTTTTTTCCTTCTATGCATCTGTAATCACCTGAGTTTTCCATTTTAATTGTTTCTAACCTTCCATTTTCACTATAGATTGATCATAATGAGAAATAATTAATAACTTCAGAATTATGGAGGGCAATTCTAATTTCTAATATTGTATTTCTTCAAGGGGTGTATAATGAACTCCTTAATTTATTCAGTCCATTAGAAACTGGTTGCTGCAGATCTGTGGCATAAGCATTAACCAGTAAGGTCATTAGGAATTTAAGATTCCTCCTAAGGGTCTTATTTTAGAGGCTAGTGGGAGGCAAATTGCTCAAAAGATGAATTTCTTTTCCTCTAAATTAAATTCCTTTCATAACAGAAAGGCTTAAATTACAGCAAAAGGAAACAATAGTGTGGTTGCAAAGTCTTCAGGAGAACTATTTTTGTAATGGTGTCTGTAGCCAATATCTGATGTGCAGGGCCCCACCCCCGATTCATCTGTTCTGTTCTGTTTATATAATTCCGCTGAGCTAGTGAAAATTTAACCCTTAGGATTAAAAAAAAATCAGAATATTTGTCATTCCAGATGAAAGCCATGATCTCAAATAATCAGAAGTACTTTTTGGTACTCATTTGGTTGCAGCAGATTCTCATCCTAACATATCCAGTACATAATCTAGATGTATTACCTTGATTATATACCTTTGCTTAGTCCTAATCTGTAAATAAGAATTAAAGTCACTTCAGATAAGAAAAGAAAGCAATTTATTAGGATTTTTAAGTTTTATAATTTTAGGGTTGTTTTTTCCCTTGTTACTAAGATCTGGGTTCCTACTGAATGATCTTGTAAATACCAGAAAAGTTTATCAGTGCTTGAAAATACATTATAAGTACGCATGTAAGAAATGCATCTAAATAAGTATTAAAGCTCAAATAACATGAGTATATAGTAGAGTGTGGTTGAAGGCTCTTTAATACAATCTCCAGAGGATGGGCACTCTTCTTATTATGTTGGAAAGGTGTACTGAAGTGAACTTTCACAGATATTTATACCTACTCCTAACACAAAGGGTCCCTCCCTCTTTTACTCATTGGTTGAATACTCAGTGTTTACAGTCTTCCTGATGTCACTACCTAATTTTAACCACTCATGTTTTAGCATTTCCATTCACCTATTTACATACAATATCAACCAATCACATTGACCTAAGTATCAACCAAATATGGACCTTTGTTTTCATCATAGTATGGATTTACACACCCATAGCCCTTTCCCCCCTCCAAGTGCATACACACACACAGACACACACACACATATATCTGTATTAAATGGTGACCTTTAGTGGGGGTGGGAAGGGAGGGAGCCAGTTCAGGACTTAAAATGTAACAAAAATTAAATTAATTAAAATTATGTTATAAGAACTAAGTTGGGGGAAGAAAATTAATCTTATTTCTCAAGGTATGTTATTCTGAAAGACAGTTTTTATCACATTTTCTTTTTTCTTTTAATATTTTATTGCTGTCTTTTGTTTTTACATAGCCTTCATTTCTAAATACATTTCTGCCTCCATATCCTAGTGAACTATTTCATATAATAAAGAATAAAATATGAAAGTGGAAAAGAGTGCAGCAAAGCAACTAGCATCTCAACAAGAGTCTGAAATTAGGCAGCCATAATCCTCTGAGACCTCTTCAAAGAAGGGAGGAGGGAAGCGGAGGTACTTTCAATTTGTGTCTTTAGTTTCTTTCCCAGTGGAAGAACTATTAGAGATGTTGTTCCTAAGAAAGCAGCTATTTGAAGGGGACATCATTTTTATCTACAAAAGTACTTCACCTTTCCTTATCTTCAGTTGAGAAGGATATGGTTGGGAGTGGGGTGGCAGGAGAGGAGCAACAAGGAGGTAACAGAATCATTCAAACACTCTGTAGAGTATAATGTTCTATTTAGCTGTGAGAAGTTTTGAAACCATAGGCTGAAGGGGATTACTGCTAAATAGGAAACAAGATAAAGTATGTCTTTAGAAATCTCTTGTAAGATTTCTGCTGTTCCCTCTGCACATTTTGCTGAGTAACAGAGGGACAAGACACCCTCACACTTGTCTTCTTCCCATAATTATATCTCTTTCTCTATTTTGTTATCTACACATTCTTGTTTCTGTGTTTATCCTAGCAGAAGCCACAGCATCTTGCAGTAAAGATTTTACTCAAGCAGATACTTGCAACACTGTTGATTGTATTTTGGAACACCAAGTGCATCTCAATGCAGTGAATATGAGTTTTTAAATAACATGATGGAGGACAGGGGGATAGGGGTGGAAAGGAGAGAAAAATGTTTGTTAACTATAATACATATTATGCATACATAAAAATGTTTTCTCTCACAATCTAAATACATTCATAAACTCAATGGATTTATAGCTGGATGGGACCCAAGAGATCACTTAGTCTAAGCCATTCCCAGTGGAAAGAGCACTGACCTTGAAAGATTGAACTTGATATCACAACATCTGAATTTGAATTCCACTTAGGTGACTTTGGGAAAGTTGGTTAGCCTCTCTGGGCATCAGTTTCCTCATCTGTAAAAATGAGGGGATTATTTTAGATGATCTCTAAGGTTCCTTCCAGGTTTAGAAAAATGATCCTAAAAAGAAAGGCAATTCATTTATTTGAATAATAATGAATAACTTTCCAAAATTGTTAGAGTCAGAGTTCACCAATATTGTGTAATAACACAATGTTATTTCTTTTGTTAATTATTATTGATATAAATTGTTTTGTTTATTAATTAATTATTAATATGCCTATCTTCCCACAAACTCTACAATATTGACTATTCCCATCTTTTATCTTCTTTGTCAATTTGCTGCCTGTGAAGTGAAACCTCATGGTTGTTTTAATTTACACTTATTATTATTGATATTGGTGATTTGGAACATCCTTTCACATGTTCTTAATAGTCTGAAATTCTTCTTTTGAGCATATTTAGTGCACATTCTTTGAACACTTTTCTAGTGGGGAATGGTATTTGGTTTCAAATGTACACAAACACAGTGGTTTTCTAAATATCTTGTATATCAAACACATTTGAGAAATCTAATGCAAATATTTCTTCCTTTTGACTACTTCCATTCTTATCTTTAATTCATTAATTTTGTCTGTGTAAATATTTTCAGTTTTGTAAAATCAGTTATCTACTTTATCTTTTGCAATTGTCTCATTAACAACTGGCACTTGGTTTTTGGTTTCTAGAAGTTTTAGGCAATTTGATTGTATCATTTTTTTTTTACATTACTGTACTCGGGTTTCTCTTTTTGACCTGTTTGTCTGAAAGCTATACTAAGTAAGGCTTTTTCATCTATTCCTATTACTGTGTCATTACCAGTAAGGCTTTTTCATCCATTCCTATTACTGTGTCATTACCTTTCTTATACTCTGCCTAAGGTTGTAGTTCATTTGATTTCCTTTGTAGATTGTAAACTTTGCAAGGCCTGATACCACATCTTTTCCATCTTTGTGTCTCTCCCAGGACCTAATACAAAGCCTTGCACATGATAAAGGCCTAATAAACATGCTGATTAAGCTAAACTACATACTTGAAGCATCCACGGAAGACTACAATTGTAATTTGAGTGCATTTTGAAAATATGGATAATAATAGGTGATATTTATAACAGGCTTTATAATTTCCAAAGTTCTTTGTGTTTATTAATTCATTTAGTCCTCAGTTAGAGATAGGAAGCATATTAGAGATCATCTACTCTAGCCTCTTCATTTTACATATTAGTTAATTGTGCTCAGAGACGTAGACCCACGAAGGTCACAAAGGTCCAGGATTTGACTACAAATTCCATCTTCTTTCCATTATATCATACTGACTCTCATAGAGGAGGGTTTTTAATATATGGAAAGACCTGAATTCATTGAATTGAGTTGAAAAGTGCATCCCTCCCTCTCTAGAAGTTTTCAATTAAAAGCTGAATGACAACTTGTTGGCATGGTGGGAAAAGTCTAAATTTGGCTTAAGCCATAAGGTTCAAATTAAAAAAAACACAGAAAATGCAATTTTAAAAAGCTGTTTTAATCATTAAATATTTTAGGCAAACTATTTTTTTCTTCTGAATAGAATTTTATTTTCCAAAATACATGTAAAAACAAATTTTGACATCAGTTTTTTAAAACTTTGTGTTCCAACTTCTCTTCCTCCTTCCCTCCCTCCCCCCAAGAACTCAAGAAATTCAAAATAAGTTATCCAAGTTTTTCTGATGGTATCCTGTTCATCATAACTTGTATATAGTACCTTAAATTTGACAAAGAATGTTCTTCATATTAGCCCAGCAAAGTAGGTACCATACATTTTGCCATTATAATCAATCATCATAACTATTTCCCTCTCATCCTATTTCCTTCCAATGATATTTACTCTATTTTCTATCTTCTTTTAACCTATTCCTCCTCAAAAGTGTTTTACTTCTGACTATCCCCTCCCCCACTCTGCACTCCCTTTTTTCACCCTTCCCTCCCTATCCTCTTCCCCAAATACTTTCCTGTAGGGTTAAATAGATTACTCCTCCCAATTGGGTGTGGATGTTATTCACTTCTTGATAGGCAAACAAATTAGAAATAAAAGGGATATTAAAATACTACCCCATTCTTATGAAAACCAGAACAAGAATTTAAAGAAAGGATCCTCAGGTAGTGGGAGTATGACATATAAAAAGTTTGAGAGGTACAGTTTCTGGGTAATTAATTGTTTATTAATCATGCTAGCAATAATTAATAAAAGGGGTTAGTGACATTCTTGAATGTCAAGGACCCCTTGTGAAACCCACTCAATGCTTATATGCCCTTGGAAGATGTTGCTGAGCTCAGATTGGTTAACAATTAATGAAAAGATTGAATATTATAATGAGAGGTAGACCTATTCTAATGAAGGGTTGAGGGACAAGACTCTGATCACTCAGTCTTGGACAAAGAGGCTTATCTTTTATCCAAATTACCCCTCCTAGGACAAATCTAGATCTGGCTGAGTGGAACAGGGGACCAAAATTCACCTTTGATTAAATTCTTCATAAGGTTCTCTAATTGGGTGCGACAAAAACTCCCACCCAGGATCACAAGGCATGTACTCTGGGAATTTGAGCAATCTCATCTATCAAAAATGTCCTTCAGATGCTGACTTGGCCTAGTAGTATCTAGGAAGTATCTAGGAAGAGATGAAATCCTAGGTCTCCCCAGTATTAACAATTAATTATTTAATAATAATTTCTTTCAGCAACTCAAGAAAAGATGCCTGATGATTCTCCTTGACAAACCCCAGAATTATATTTTTATATTATTGACTGTGTAAAGCACTAGTTGGACCTGAACTAAGGGGCTTGATAGAAGAAGTACTAGGCCACAATAGATCTAACAGCCCCGGAGCCTACTTAATCACCTATCACACCAGATATACAGAAGAGGGTATTCTTTTTACCTGATCCTTCCAAATTCTAAACTTCCTCAAATTTTACTATTTTGTATATAGATATAGGACTTCCCAAAAATCTTCAGCTTTAATAACTATCAATCTATCCATAGAGATATCATATCTCTATGTCTATATCTATAGATTGATATATGGATCAATAGATAGATAGATAGATAATTAGGTAGGTAGGTAGATAATGTGGCATACAAATATACAGGTAAAGAGATATTTAGTTAATGGATCAATAGATTGATAAAGAGATATATTATGAAAATGTACACAATCTCTTATCAACAAAATGGCAATACTAATACTTAGACAATATATCATAAAATGGTAGTTTTGATGAAAGTGCTTTGCAAAATCTTAAAGCATTATGTATATTATATAGACATAAACAACTTTAGATTTTTGTTATTAACTGATTATGCCTTCAGAGTCTTGCTATCCCATGGCAGGTATAATTTGGGGAGGTGGGGGCTGGGCAATGAGGGTTAAGTGACTTATCCAAGGTCACACAGCTAGTAAGTGTCAAGGGTCTGAGACTGGATTTGAACATAGGTGCTCCTGAATCCAGAGCCAGTGCTTTGTTCACTGCACTACCTAGCTGCCCCCTGCAGGTAGAATACTTTTTTTTTTTTTTTCAGGGCAATGGGGGTTGAGCGACTTGCCCAGGGTTACACAGCTAGTAAGTGTCAAGTGTCTGAGGCTGGATTTGAACTCAGGTCCTCCTGAATCCTGGGCCGGTGCTTTATCCACTGTGCCACCTAGCTGTCCCCTAGCAGGTATAATTCTTTGTTTGTTTGTTTGTTTGTTTGTGGTTTTTTTGGTGAGGCAATTGGGGTTAAGTGACTTGCCCAGGGTCAGACAGCTAGTAAGTGTTAAGTGTCGGAGGCCTGATTTGAACTCAGGTCCTCCTGGATCCAGGGCTGCTGCTGTATCCACTGCACCACCTAGCTGCCCCAGGTATAATTCTTGATAATATATTAAATGAAATTGGAAACTTATTTTATAGAAAGTCTCAAAATATATTGTTACTAAGTGGATTTCCATGTCAGAGATTTTAGACTCAAAAAGACATCTCCAAAAAGCCTATTGCAAATATATGTTGCTTTCCTATGACAAACCATGTATAAAGTCAAACTGGTATTTTAGGATTTTAATTTAATTTGTAACCTTTTTCTTTTTAAAATTCTATTGAAAAATTATAAAAATCACAATTTTACGTACCTACCTACATAGCTTCTTTCTACTTTTTGTGGTTCAATAAATTCTAATGTTCTAAGTCTCTGTAATTGTAAATGACAATTTTAGCCCACAGAGATTTCAACAAAAAACTGGAGAGAATTAATGTTCAATAGAATCACACAATGATATGCCTAGTTCACAAATTTATTTAATTGTTAGATTTCTAGAAGTTTTTCCTCTTCTATTGGCTTTACTTCATGTTGTAAGATACAATAAAAGAACTCTTATAAAAAAGAAATTATATCATTAATAATGAATTTTATTGCCTTAGAATGACAGCAATAGTGCAATTGTTGTTGGAAATTTTCAGAATGCCAGTACTCTTTCATATTTTCTAAATGCATTTGATTTTAAGCTCCTTGAGGGCAGGTCTTTTGGCCTTTTGCCTCTTTTTGTATCCCCAGAGCTTAGTGCATGGTCTGGTACATAAAGGTGTTTAATAAATGTTTCTTGAATTGAATTAAAAAGATCCCAGAGAAGTTTTCTGTGATTTCCCTTCAGTGTCCCTTCAATTGCTCTGGAGTCTAGATAAAAGATGTGTTACATGTCTTGCTTTTGTGTTTCATCTCAAACTTTTCTAATCAAAATTGGGGTTTTTAATATTCAAGTGAAGTCCAGATTATATCAGTCTATTTTTCAGTGAAGCCTGATACACTGGGAAATTGGTGTTACATCTTCCCTCAATTATGTACATTTTCCTATTCATTTTCTAAGGTCTCCCCTTGCATAGCTTTTAAAAGGCTCTCTCAACTGGAGATTGAAAGCTCTCTGTTGTTTTCAGCTTCTTAATCCTCACATAAAGTCTCTTGCAAGATAGAAAATGATAGCTTTTATTGTTGCTTTTAAACTCTCAGAGTATTAGTCAAACCAAGCATTCAGAAGTAATTTATTTTACAAAATTTGAAGATCTTGGCAGAGAGACAAAGTATAAAGTTGCTTATACTGGCTTGTGCTATTATGTGACTTCAAGAAACAATGACAGTCATAAATTTTAAAATGGACACACACAGTGGGCAGCTAGGTGGCACAGTGGATAAAGCACCGGCCCTGGATTCAGGAAGACCTGAGTTCAAATCTGACCTCAGACACTTGACATTTACTAGCTGTATGACCCTGGGCAAATCACTTAACCCTCACTGCCTTGCAAAAAAAAAAATGGACACATATAATTATTGTGGTTCTTATTGGTCAATCATTTCAATCATACCTGACTCTTCATGATCCCATTTGGTGTTTCCTTGGCAAAGATACTTAAGTGGTTTCCCCCTTCCTTCTCCAGGTCATTTTACAGATGAGGAAACCGAGAAAAACAGGGTTAAGTTACTTGCCAAGGGTCACACAGCTAGTAAGTGTCTGAAAGAAGATTTGAACTCAGGTCTTCCTGACTCCAAGCTTGATTTTATATCCACTGCATCACCTTCTGCCCCCCCCCCCCCCACAAATAAATTATAGTAATGCTTTTTGTCCTTAAGTATTTCACAAGGAGAACGTGACTTTTTCTCTATTGGACTTTATTCAAGAAGGTATTCTTTCTGCTACCTATGGTATATCAGCTATCTAATTGTTTATTCTCCCACTGAAGAGGATATAATATTCTAGCTTGTATCTGTAATGGTCTTTATTCATTGTCCATACATTCTTTTAGGAACTTGGCAAGCTTGGAGGAATATTCTATTGTGAACCCTTGCCTTTTTTATAGAGAGCAGAAGTTCCCAAGATTTTCTAATTCAGACTTAACATGGGCACCAAGGAAACTTGCTTCCTGAAACCAATGTCTTCCCTTTGTCTTGGAATCTGGGCAGGTTGCAAAGAAATTGGTAGTAATAGCTGCTTCATTGGCAGTAATAGTTTCAGATTTGATAACTGGTTGGTTTATCTTTATATTGTGTTTACTAGTCAAAAGATGACTTGCCACTAGTGTTATCACTATTGTTAGACTAGGTATGGGACTGGTCCCAGAACCAACCTCTCCCAGCTATTATCTTAACACTAATGAGTATCTCCCTATACCCAACTTTGATTCATACTTGGCTGGAAGGTAGGGGAACTTTATTTGATGGATTACCACCTAACTATGGCAGTAATCTAAGCTTTGTCTCTGGGAATAAGTGGTTTTGTTGTTGTTGTTCAGTTGTATCTGACTCTTCAAGACAGCATTTAGTAGTTTTTTTGGAAAATGTTTTGTTGATGTTGTTATTCAGTCATGTCTTTGTGACCCCTGTGGACCATAACATGCCAGACCCTTCTATGCTACACTATCTGCTAAAATTTATCCTATCTCGTGTTTCTTGCTTCCCTGACAGTGTCTATCCACCTCA
Source organism: Dromiciops gliroides (assembly GCF_019393635.1). Lineage (NCBI taxonomy): Eukaryota > Metazoa > Chordata > Mammalia > Microbiotheria > Microbiotheriidae > Dromiciops > Dromiciops gliroides. The sequence goes on from NC_057863.1 coordinate 169,855,785, forward strand.
TACTTAACCATCCCCTTCTCGTTTTGCCTTTAATCTTTCCAAACTTCAAGGCATTTTCCAATAAGTCCCATTTTCTCCTTATGGAGCCAAAGTATTTAAGCTTCAGCTTCAATAATTTACCTCAGTCAATAGTATGAGTAAATTTCTCTAAATATTGACTGATGTGATTTCCTTGTTGTCTAAGGGAACTTCAAAAGTCTTTTCTAGCACTCCACAAAACCACAGATTCTGTGGCGCTCAGTTTTTCTTATATTCCAACTCTTACAGTCATTCATTGCTACTGGAAAAAAAAAATAAAGGTTTGACTATATAGACCTTGATCAGTAAGATGATATCTGTGATTTTAGTATGTTTTCCAGATTTGTCATACCTTTCCTTCCAAGGAAGAAACATCTCATAATTCCACAGCTCCAATCACCATCTGCAGTGACATTGACCCAAATTAAGAAATGATCAAAAGATATGAATAGGCAGTTTTCAGATGAAGAAATTAAAGCTATCTATACCCATATTAAAATGTTTTAAATCGGGGCAGGGCTAGATGGGAGGTGGGAGGCTAGAGCACCGGCGCTGGAGTCAGGAAGACCTGAGTTCAAATTGGGCCTCAGACATTTGACATGTACTGTGTGACCCTAGGCAAGTCACTTAACCCGAATTGCCTCACCAAAAAAATGTTTTAAATCATTATTGATTAGAGAAATACAAATTAAAACTATTCTCAGGTATCACCTCATACCTATCAAACTGACTAAAAGGGAAATACTTTGAGCCCAAGGATAGAAATCTGACATTGCTTCCATTTCTTCTCCCTCTATTTGCCAATAAGCAATGGGACAAGCTGTTAAGATGTTAGTTTGGATTGTTTTGTTTTGTTTTGAATGTTAAGCTTCAAACCAGCTTTTATACTCTCCCGTTTTACCCTCATCAAAAGACTTCTTAATTCCTCTTCAGTTTCTGCCATTCGAGTGGTATCATATGTATTTCTGAGATGGTTGATATTTTTCCTGGCAACCTTAATTCTGGCTTTTGATTTGTCCATCATTTGTGTCAATGATTTGTGCATGATATACTCTGCATATAAGTTAAATAAATATGGTAACAATCAGCCTTGTTGTGCTCCTTTTCTAATCTTGAACTAATCAGTTCTTCCATGTTTGATTCTAACTTGCTTCTTGGTCACATACAGTATTCTCAGGAGAGAAATAAGATGTTCCGGTACTCCCATCATATTGAGGACTTGTCACATTGTGTTGTGATCCACACAGTTAAAGGCTATAGTGTGGTCAATAAGGCAGAAGTAGCTGGTTTTGTTTTTTGTTTTTTGATTTTTGTTTTTTTTCCTAGAACTCCCTTACTTTCTCCATAATTCAGTGAATGTTGCCGATTTGGTCTCTAGTTCCTCTGCCTCTTCAAAAACCAGCCTGCTCTTCTAGTAATTCTAAGTAATTCACATATTGCTGAAGCCTGGCTTGCATAATTTTAAGCACAACCTTGCTGGCATGTGAAATGAACACAATTGTTTGATAATTTGAATATTCCTTTAGGCATTGTATTTCTTTGGGCTTGGGACCTAAAATGATTTTTTCCCCCAAATCCCATGGCCCCTGTTGAGTTTTTTCAAATTTGCTGGCACATTGAGTGCAGCACTTTAACAGCAACATCTTTTAGCACTTTAAATAGCTCAGCTGGAATTCCACACCTCCACCAGCTTTCATGGTTAGCAATATTTCCTAAGCACCACTTGACTTCATTCTCCAGGATGTCTGGCTCTAGATCAGTAACCACAATATTGTGTCAAAGATACTGGAGTTGTTGGCCATTCCCTTCTCCTGCCCATTTACAGATGAGGAAATGGAGGCAAACAGGGTTAAGTGACTTCCCTGAGTCACATAGCTAGTAAGTGTCTGAGGCTTGTCTTGAACTCAGGAAGATGTCTTCCTGACTCTAGGTCTAGACTCTATTCACTGTGCCACAACAAAGGAAAATGGAAATTTCAATGAAGTTTTCCACTGCAATCAAAGATCCTCCACCAGGGCTGTGAATGAGGGAGTCTTTGTCATGCATCTACTAAATTTAATGGTTTTCTGAGGTAGACAGAGGGGAACCAAGGCTTGTTTTAGGGCAGGAATGGATCAGGGAAACCCTAGAACTAGATAATCTTTCTCTTTCACTGCGTAAGGCTGCTGTGTAAAGGGGAGTTAAAATTATGCGTCATACTTACAATTCCACTCAAATTCCCCCAAACCACATGTCAACATAATTGGTGACTCCTTCTATTTTTTCTGCTAATAATGAATTAAAGTGCATCTAAGATGTACAAAAACAGAAACAAAAAGTTATCTTTCTTGGAAACTAAATACTGTGCAAAGTTTTGCCTTTCAAGTTTGTTCTTAGGAAAATATTGCCATGTCTGTTTTTCACATGAAAAAAATGAGAATCTCATAAAGAGTAGTAGTAAAGAGTAGCTCAGAAAGAATAGTTGATTGTTTTGTAGAGTATAATCAGGAAAAAATTTAGCAGTGAGAGAAATCCTTCCACTAACAAAGATAGCAGACCCTCTATGCCTTAGCAAATAAACCCACAGAGATTAAGTCACTTTCCTGGGGACACAAAGCTATTGAGTATTGGGGGAAAGGGGACTTTGAAGCCATATCTTCCTGAATCCAAATCCAGCAAACTAACCATTACAGTTGCTGGGGGGAAAATAAAGTTCCAACAACAAAGTCTATTTACACAGGTTGAAGTTAGGGGAGAATAACTATTTCTGTATTTGGTTTTTCTCCTTCCTGTTAATGATTCACATGAGTTCCTATCTTCTTATTCTCACTGTCTTTGTGTTTGACTTCCAGGGGAGAACTGCTCTTGCTAAATCACAAGTTTTTTGTCCCTGGTTGGGAGTTTTACTGTGGCACTCTGAGAGAAAAGTGACAAGAAAGCCCCTAAACTCATCAAAGCAGGTGTATGGTGGGGGGTGGGAAGCATCTATACTTCTGAGGGGATTGTGGCTATCTCCTAGTTATGCTCTTGGCTGTCCATGTATTTGGCATAGTATCAAAGGCAGATCAGTCATAGGAATACAGGGGAGTGTGTGCAAATATTCCTTAACTCGGTAAACCTGCAGAGACTGTGTTCCACCCCCCCCCCCAATTGATTGAAGTCTGGTTTTCTACATGTAGGTCCATCTGTTAACATGTACTTCCATTGTATGAATATAGAAAACTTTAGAGTTGTTTTGACTTTATTTGAAGCCTTCACACTGCATTTATGTGCTTTTCATTAATATGCATTAACGAAGGCATTGCTGTTTTCCTAGAATCTAGTCCAAGCCACTGAAATACAGAAGGGAGTGTGGAACACTGGTGCACAGCTGTTGTTTAAACAGAGCAAATGATTGCATTAGCAATCAGAACATGTTAATTTCTAAAAGTGGTTGCAAGATAAAATTAAATACTCCTTAAATACCCCTGTGGCTATGCATCACAATGAAAGGTATCATAAAACAAATAAATCAGATAAACAAAATGGGGCCTGAACAAAGCACACTGGGATGCAAAAGCTTGTCATTAATGAGGATTCTATTGAATCACTTTTGGGTTGAAGCTGTGGTGAATAAAACTATATGTGGTCTTCCTATTACTGTCCCAAGTGTAGGGAAAATTAGCTGGGGTTTATCATATATTTGTTACTTAGAGGCTACTGCACCAGTTTGGGGGCATTAAGCATTTATTAAAGCATATAAAATATTAGTAAAGAGATAGAGCACACAGCCCAGAAAGTTAAGAAGCCCTACATACCTAGGATAGAGGGGAAAGAGAGAGCAACATGGGAGAGGGAAGAGCGTGCCGAGAGGCCCCTCTGCAGGGTTTTTAACCTGTCTCAGGTAGGGGTGCCACTCCATCTTGATCCAAGCTAATTGTCTGGTAACATTCAAGTCCATTGATTGACATGATTAACTCAAGACCACCTTCAAATCAACTTCTTTCAGTTAGTTAGGAAGGTTGGTCTACATTTCCTTTGAAATTCTGACTCTGGGCTGGCCCTGCAAAACCATCCAGAGTTCCCCTGTGTGTGTGTGTGTGTGTGTGTGTGTGTGTGTGTGTGTGTGTGTGTGTGTGTGTGTGTGTGTTTGAGGGGGGGGTCTCTGAGTCCCCAAAACCCCATTATTTTTTCACAAAGCATAGCTTGGTTGGGGTAGGATGGAGTGGAGCAGCATAGAAGACCTTACTATACAATTATTATCTGCAAGAAAGACTGGATTTTTCTAAAATGATTTTTAAACATATCAACAACCTTTAAATAACGCCAGTATTCACCCTCACCACTGATTATTAGAATGCATTAATTATCTAATATGAACACTCCAATATTTCAAGGACTATCCCATTAGAATTTAGATCTTTCTTTTGATAACTGCAGTACTCAATAAATTAATCACCCTTTGGCTCATCTGGTGATGATCATCTCCTGATTTAAGTTACTCCTTGGATAATAAAAGCCATTGCTAGACTTGTACTCAAAGGCTTTCCAGCTAAGCAGAACCTGTCAGAGTTTGTTTGTTGTTTGCCTAACCTTTGAGAAACCATAGTCAACTTCATAACATAATAATCCATCAATGTAGGTGGACTTTAGTGTTTGTTGTTGTTTGTTAATGTACCTATGATTTTATGGATACAGGGAACTCATAAGAGGAAACTTCATCCACCAATGCAGATCAGCAACTTATCTTAGAGAGAGGTGCTTGAGACAATCAGAGATTAAATTATATTCTATTTTGTATGTGTGACTTGACTCTAGGTCCTTTCAAAGTCAAAGCTCGAACTCAATCTACTAGAGCATGCTGAAAGGGGCTATGCATAAAATGCTTAAACACTTTAACTGCTTCCTAATGATTAATATAGGAATCAAATACAGTAGTTGCATTTTCTCTTTCATGATAGAAGTTTAGGCTGCATTGAAGTAATTTTTGCTTAAGGAAAGGAGATTATAACTCCAAATATTAAATAGTTGATGATACTCTATAATGTCAGTGACTAATAATAGCTCATTTCTATATACTACTTAGTTTTACCATGAGCTTTCCTCCTGGGGGGTAGATAGTGAAAGGATTATTATCCCTATTTTAGAGAAAACATGTTCTCACAAATGAAGAAACTTACTCAAAGTTACACAAGTAACTAGCAGTTAAGCTTAGTTTGAAACAGGGGTCTTCTTACATCAGGTATAGCTCACTCATTATGCAATCACCCTAAGCTGATGAATGAATGTGTTTTCAGCTATTATTATATATGATTGTGGCTCAGTGAATGTTAGAATCAACATTAACGATACATTCATAGGTTGGATAGAGATTTGATAATAAATAAAATAAAGTGCAAATCATAACTAAAAAGCATTGCATTTTGGGTAGAGAATGCTACATAAATAGTATTGTACCCTTTAATATCAAGAGATATTGAGAAGTGTAGTATTTCCAGGTGGAAGAAGAGACTAAAGGTTCATGAGAAATAAGAGGGAACCTGGGAATTTGTCGGTTATTATATTAGGAAGTCTCAGAGAAAGGATTTGGACTCTCACATTCCAGGGCTCATACCACTTCACATTATTGCCAATAGGAGGAGGGGCTGATCTTGTAATGAGAATGAGGGATATTGATACACTTTTTGTCATCTACTCTAGTATCAAGTTAATAGTAAAAGAACAAGGAGAAGTCCTCCTGCACATTGTAAATTTGAATCCTCTTTTTCATTCCTGTCCTCTGCTTCATGACTGTCTGAAAATATAGTATCACTTACACTTACACACTAAAACTTTAACTAATTGATACACATACGTACCTACATGAATGAATGCATACACACATATTTATATATACATATAAATACACACATGTATATATATATACATATACATACATACATAATATATACTTTTATGATAGAATTTATCCCCAGGTAAAAATAAGCTGATTTCTATTATATTCTGAACAAATATTTGTTATCAAGCACTGGACCATGCATTAGAGGAAGGTCAAAATGGGAATGTGAAATCACTTGCCTTAGATATAACCCTGAATAAATATAAAGCACATTCAATTATGGCACAAAGAATGGCTTCTGTATTAGAAAAGGATTGGCAGGCTACACACAAGTATAATGGAAAGGCTTGTAGTCATAATAAAAACAATAATTTTGAAATTCAGTTTTAACACTTAAACACAATGTGAGATTTGGAGTACAGAATGAGAGGAGGAAGTGATTCACCCTCTATCCTTAGTAGTTGGATACTATTCACTTGGCTATAGAGAGTGAGAATCTTAGAGCTGAGATGCCAAATGACAATTAATTCAACCCATACCTGAGCAAAAATTATCCCTAAAACTTCCATGACAAATGGACACCAAACTTTTACTGGTTGACATCAATTGATGATAAGTTCATTTATTTTATTCACTTATGTCCTTAGGTAGCCTGTTCCACTTCAAGATTACTCTAATTGATAGAAAAAAAATTTTTGGCTATAACTTTGAGTTAGAGTCTTCTCTTTATAACTTCTGTCCATTTCTCTTAATTCTGGCCTCCAAGCCCAAGCAAAACAAGTTTAATTCCTCTTTCACTTAAAACGCTTGAATACAGTTAAGATATCCTCTTGTAGTCTTCTTTTTACCTGATGGAGTATTTATGGTTTCTTCAACTAATTCTCATATAGCATAGCTCCTAGTCCCTTCAATGCTACATTTTTTAGATGTCTACTTTCAGGATCAGTAACTGAAAGTAGTCTATCAGAGAGGAATGAAATACATAGGGAACACTTATTAAATTTTTGCTGATATTAATAAGAATATTTTTTTAAATATGGAAAAACTGTTAATTAGAGAATGGATGAACAAGTTGTGGTACATAATTGTGATAGACTGTGCTTTAAGAAATAACAAGGGGGCATCGAGGTGTTGCAGTGGATAGAGCACTGGCCCTGGATTCAGGAGGACGTCAGTTCAAATCCAGCCACAGACACTTGACACTTACTAGCTGTGTGACCCTGGGCAAGTCACTTAACCCCCATTGCCCTGCAAAGAAGAAGAAGAAGAAGAAGAAGAAGAAGAAGAAGAAGAAGAAGAAGAAGAAGAAGAACAAGAAGAAGAAGAAGAAGAAAGAAAGAAAGAAAGAAAGAAAGAAAGAAAGAAAGAAAGAAAGAAAGAAAGAAAGAAAGAAAGAAGGAAAGAGGTTGATCTTAAAAAAAAATAGGAAGACATTAAAAAAAAGTAAAATGAAAAGAACCAAGACACTATTATATACAGTAATGGCAGTATTGTTTTAAGAAGAACTTTGAATGACTAAGTCATTTTGACTATTATTAACATCCAAATTAACTACAAGGGACCTATGAAAGAATATGTTATCTGCATCCAGAGAAATGGCTTTATAAGCACACATATGTGTCTATATATGTCTATCTCCAGGGTGGTCTTTATTATATATTTAAAAGAAATAGCATGGTTTACATAATAGAATTGTAGTTTTAGGTGCAATCATCTTTTTTTTTTCTATTCTGCTATTATGGAAATGCTTGCTTTATTTATTAAGTTCAGATTGTAAAAAGTGAAGAAAAAAAGGAAAAGGTTTGAAAGGTTCATCTCCACAAACATATGTGAGAGAACAACTTCAAATAGGGCCTTTAAGTACATAAAAGTTTCCTTTTTCAAACTAAAATTTTCAGCTGTTATTCATGTTCACCAAGTAATAACCCACAGCTGATTTTCTAAACAATGTAACATTTAAATTACATATTTTTACATGTAATATGTAATAAATGTAACAGATTTACAGACTAAAACATTCCTATTTGAAAATGGGGAATGTTAGAAGACAGTAATTGGAAGAAGTTGTAGAATACTGTTCATTTGAAACAAAAGTTATTGAACTAAAATTATTTGTTAATAATCTAGCTGCTGTCAGTGCTCTAGGCCAATGATGTCAAACTCAAATGGAAAAAGGTGAGGAACAGGCATTAAACTATACATAAGGAACCCTGTGGGCCATAAATTGAATTAGATAACCATATTAACATTATCTATGTTTTATTTTTATTTATCTTGATAAGTATTTCCCAATTATATTTTAATCTTATTAGGGCTGCACATGGTAGTGCTCTGGGTCACATGCACCCTCGTTTCTCTTGGATGGTGTGTTTGACACTTCTGTGCTAGTCAACTCTCTTAGAATATAAGTTACAAGAGAAGGTGCCAACCTGCATTTTTAGAGAGAGTTTACTCATGAAGGAGTTCCTTGAATCAAAAACAAAAACAAAAATAGATCCAATACCAATCCTTATCCTTATAATTAACTACATCTAACATGTTCCAGATAACTGGGTATATAGTTAGATTTTAAAGCTCTTGGAGCTGAAGTTTCCATAATTTCCTTTGCTAATGAAATAATTAATTAATGAAATCATTTTCCTTTTTACTCTCATGAAGAGATTATCAAAGATTAGTTTCAAAAATATGAAAATCTGCCTTTCTTCAAAAAATACAAATCTACCATTTTCCTACTGATGTAGCAAAGCGGATTAAAGTTATAATTGCTCTTCTTGGTTTTAGCTTCTTGATAGGGACTGTGCTAAATGGGGCTGAATGCTTTAGTTGTACCCAGTATGACTACAGAATTAAGGGTTATTTAGAAATAGTAGGAACACACAGAATTACCAAATCTAAATGAAATAGAAGTCTGCAGTGATGATAGAGGGAGGTCTGGGAGCTATGCAGCTGTTTGCCTGTGAAGACAAATGAAGGCAACTGGGAATGGATATAATTTCTCTTAGATTTGGAAGGCAAGAGCCAACAGTTTTGAAAATTTGAGTCAGGTATACTAAACAGTGCCTATTTATTGACCTAGCAATATCAGCTAGGTGGCACAATGGATAAAGCACTAGCCCTGGATTCAGGAGGACCTGCCTTCAAATCTCACCTTAGACACCTACTAGCTGTGTGATCCTGGGCAAGTCACTTAACCCCAATTGCCTTAAACATCTGGGGCCATCTCCAGTCATCCTGATGTATATCTTACCAGTGGACCCAGATGGCTCTTGAGGAGAGAGTGAGGTTGGTGACCTTGCATAGCCCTCCCTCACTTAAATTCAATCCATTGCAAGTCATGACATCACCTCCCAGTGTCATGGTCCTCTTCAAGAATGAAAGACAAACAACAATTATTACCAAGCCTAAATGCAGAAGACAAAATCAGAGGCAAAGGACAGTCATAAAATATTTAGAGAAATACATGTTATTGTAGAAAAGACCTGGAAAAAAGTAGGTGCCTCTTTTAACAAATTGTGGTGCTTGAAGGTAATAAAATATTGCACCACAAGAGCTGGGACTCTTTTATGTCTTTCTTGACAGTGTCTAGTACATAGTACTCTTTATATCATCATTTAAATGTTTTACATTATTATTTATTATTAATTTGATATTAATTATTATGATTGTTTCCATTCTTTCATTTGAATCTCACAACCCTGTTAGGTGAATACCACAGATATTTTGTTTGCTGTATTTTATAGATGAGTAAACTAGGACTAAGAAGGATTACATGTCATGTCCATGATCATGCAAATAGTACACATCAGAGATAAGATTCAAATGCAAGACTCTCAGGATACTCAGTCTAATGCTCACACCTTTGCTCTTTGCTACCTATTTATTATAATATAAATTGCTCTGAATTTGGAGTCAGAAGACTCAAACTTACGTCACCCCCTCCACATGAATCCAGTCTTTGCCACTTATTTCCTATCTACAAGTCACTTAGCATCTAGTCCAGTTTTCTCATTTGCAAAATGGGTAAATGGGTATAATAATACCTATGTACCCTTTCTACCTCATGTAATGCCAACCATACACTTTCCTAAAAGACTAGTTCATGGAGAATTCACAGAATGCAAGTGCTCACTTGGTGGTCATAGAAAGAGATAAAAGGGCACTCTCAATATTTCTCTTAAGAACGTTGGAATTGATTGCATGGCTTGGGAGACACTGACACAGGACTGCCCAGAATGGTGTACCCTAATCAGAGAAGGTTCTATGAGCAAAGCAGAATTGAAGTAGCTCAAAAGAAACATGAGATGAACAAATTTAGATAACCCAACCCAAATGTTCACAAGGATTATTTGTGCCTGACCTGTGGTAGAGCATTCCAAGCTCATAATGGTCTGATCAGTCACAATTGGGCCCACTGTAACTTGACTCTAACACAGTGGTATCATTTTGATCCTCTTCAAGAACAAAGGACAACCACTAACCAACCAATATATGATTTTTTTAATCATTAGTGTGAAATTGTCTTATAAACTGTGAATGCCCTACAACTATAAGCTATTATTAGTTTTAGATAAAGCATACTATACATTAGCATATAGTTGGACTTTTGGATTTAAAAATGAATCACTCAAAATTATCTAACTTGTACAAAGGAAATGATCTTGTAGAAAGGACCAAAACTAATGAACAGGCTTAATCAAAATCTCTGAATTCTCATCATCCTGGCATTTCCCACTTTAAAATCCATATTAAGAGAAGATCTTAATTGGAGGAAATTAATAAGAAAAACATAAACTCACAGAAAAAAAGCTTTTTAAAGATTGTCTAATTCATCCTCTTACAGGATATCACCTAACCTGACACCAATGAGAATCCATCCTTATTTAAAGACTTCAGCAGCAGGAGACCCCATAACTGTCCTCAGTCACCCATTCTAATATATAGTTCCCATCATTATCAGGAAACTCTTCCTTCCATCTCAATCTGTCTCTGGCAGTGCAATCTAAATCCATTTCCTATTGTTTGAAACTTTAATATTGTTGAAAACTGTTATCATGTCATGACTCGGTCTTCTCTTCACTAAGCAATAAATCAAAATTTCATCTATACAAATGACTCCACTTTTTTTCTTCTACAAGTAGACTCTGATTGTAACTATGGGGATAGGAAATATAAGAGGAGGAGGGACACATATAGCTTAGACTCTAGGTTATTTTTTTTTTAAAGATGAATAGTCTGTTATGGTAGAAAAGGGGATATGCTTCCAAGATTTTTTTGCTGGGCAGGAGAGAGAACACAATTTGGAATACAGTAAAAGTAAATGGAATATAGTAAAAATAAAATGCCAGTTAGCTATAAAACAAAAAAAACCTCACAAATTCCTTGAAAATTGTGGTCTTCAAAATCATATTCCTATGAATATCATATTTCAGCTATGGGGAAAGACATTCCTTTATTTAAATGCCTTTGTATCTATTTTCATTTCTGTTGCCATTCTATTTTTTAATGTTTATTCCAAAAATATGGTGTTAAGATCTCTGAAATTTCCTTCTGTTTTGACACTCTCTTTTTACAGCTGATGAAAATGTACATTGTTTTAACTAACTGAAGACGGCTAAAATAGATGTTACTTACAGTTTTAATTAATTTTAATTCTAAGTCCTGCTAAAAATGATTGTCTGAGATAATCATATATATGCAAACACAAAAGCAATCTCTAAGGGCAGTGCATTGTTTATGTATCTGATGGGACTAGAGCAGAATTCGTGAAGATTGGATTCAGTTAATATATCACTTTAAGCTGTTATTTTTCCTATTATTTTTTGCTGCTGCTTGGGGTGGTTTCATGGGACAACCATTTAAATGTTCTAGTTAAGTTGTCAGTTCTAGTATTCTAGAACAATCTTACTGACTTCTCTCATGGAATGGATTGTTTTTACTCATGACTAAATCAACTGGTTATTCTGGCACTATGAAGACTTAAAAAGTAAGAGAAGAAACTGTGAAGAAAAGATGGAGAGAAAAAAATATTTAAGTAAAATAATGTTTATATAATTTTATGTGTAATTTCTATGGGTAGCTATTTGTATGGGTGGCATAGTGGATAGAGTATTATTCATGGAGTCAAGGAAGATTCATCTTCCTAAATTCAAATCTGACCTCAGATTTTTACTAGCTGTGTGACCCTGGGCAAGTCACTTCACTCTACCTCAATTTCCTCATCATTAAAATGAGCTAGAGAAGGAAATGACAATCCACTCCAGTATCTTTGTCTGGAAAATCCCACATGGGGTAATAAATAGCCAGACATAATTGAAACAATTGGACAACAACAACAAAGAATTCAGTTGAGGATAAGGAATAGTTATCTTTAGTTGCATACTGTTAAATGAATAGAGAGAACTTTTTGAACACAGGGATCATATCTTCTTCATTATGGTATATCTATGTGTAGTGCCTAGTTCATGATCAGTCAACCAATTAGCTTACCCACATTTATTAAGTACTACATGCCAGCACTGTGCTAAGAGCTCAGTAAATGTTTTCTGAATAAGCAGATGAAAATGAAAAACCACTTAATTCCTTAGGAAACTTTCTAACATTAAGAAAATTTACTGGGGGCAGCTAGGTGATGCAGTGCCTAAAGCACTGGCCCTGGATTCAGGAGGACCTGAGTTCAAATCCAACCTCAGACATTTGATACTTACTAGCTGTGTGACTTTGGGCAAGTCACTTAACCCTCATTGCCCACCCCCCCCCCAAACACACTCAAGAAGAAAATTTACTAACCAAGGAATAAACTTTTGAAGGGAAATATTTCTCATATCTGTCCATAAGCATACATTTATTGAGTACTTTGCATGTTTCTGGCACATAGTAGGTACTTAATAAATGGAGGTAAGCTTGTTGGTTGACTGATCATAAACTAAGCACTACACATAGGTATGCCATGATGTCCATAAGAATCCATGTATTCTTATGAGAGATGCAGTGTATTGAGGGGGATAAAGAGTTAGCCTTGGAGTCCCTCAACTCTGACATCCTGTTTGAAGGTTAAATGAATTGCCCAGAGTCACATAGCTTAGTAATTGTCCGAGGCTGGGAAATGAAGTAGTGGACACTGGAAAAACCTTGAAGTCAGAAGGACCTACATTCAAGTCTTCTCTACCAAACATGTTGACTATATGATCTGGGACAAGTCATTTAAACTGTCCCTGTCCAAGGTAACTACTTCAGATGATAAATTGCAGAAAAAATGCTTTATGTGTAAGTAGAAGGAGCTTTCACATTGGGAGTTCCCTTTAATAATGAAATCACCAGGATCCAATAACATTTCCTGAGGCATTTAAATAGCACAGTGGATAGAATGCTAGGCCTGGAGTTAAGGGGACTTAAGTTTGAATCCAGCCTCAGAAAATTACTAAGCTATGTGACTCTAGGCAATTCATTTAACCTCTGTATGCCTCTATTTCCTCAATTATCAAATGGTGATAATAACAGCACCTGCCCAGTAGGGTTGTTATTTTTAAGGCATTTAACACAGTACCTGGCATGTAGTAAGCACTACATAAGGGAACCTTCTTTCTTTCCCTTTTACAACAGTAGTTCCCAATTATTTTTTTTTGTTCCATTAAACCCTTTCAAAAATAAAAGTGTTGTAAACTCCCAGGGATGAAACTGGTAGGAGCAGAACAAAAAGATTTAACAAGGAAATAAATGTGTCAACATTTTAATAATGACTTTTTTCATTATCAGTGAAAAAGTAACCAACACATCAGGACCAGAACAACTGAATAAAAATCAAACTTAGGAAGACGGATTGGGAAAATGTAGCTGGAATAGACCAAGTGTCCACCACAGAAATCCATGCTGGATGAGATACCCTCTTGGAAGCATTGAAAGATAACTTTAAAAGATGTTTCATGGAAGACGAATTACCAAAAAGAATAGGAAAAAAAAAAGATGATATTAAAGAGACTGAGAGTGTGTCAATGACTATTCATACCTATTCTTTTTCAATATATTTTTTAAATTATTAAAATGAGCTACCTGTATTTCCAGGGTATCCCAGTTGAAAATATGAGAGGGGAACAGATAGACTTTTTTGTGGGATAATGAGGATTAAGTGGCTTGCCCAGGATCACACAGCTAGTAAGTGTCAAGTGTCTGAGACTATATCACACCTCAGGTACTCCTGAATCCAGGGCCAGTACTTTATCCAGTGTACCACCCAGCTGCCCTCAAATTTAATTATTATATTTAACAACTATTGCCTCAGTTTTTCCAAGAGATAATCTGAGAATTATTATTATTATTTTTGTTTGTTTTGCGAGGCAATGAGGGTTAAGTGACTTGCCCAGGGTCACACAGCTAGTAAGGGTCAAGTGTCTGAGGCCATATTTGAACTGAAGTCCTCCTGAATCCAGGGTCATGACTTTATCCACTGCACCACCTAGCTGCCCCCCAGATAGATTTCAGAAATTATTCTCTACTACAGGAAAATTCTTCTTAGTCAAAAATTTTTGCAAAGTCACCCAGAATAAAATATCCCACTGTGCTGCTTTTTTGCTAAGTACAAATAAAAATCATTTGACTTTTTCAGAATAGAATGCAGATGAAAAGGTTCATCTCTAACAAAGAACTTTCATGTATGCATTAAGAAGATGCAAGATTCTCTAAAAATCACAACAAAAGAGATGACTCTTTTCAATGACCACCTGATTCTTAATGTCAAGTAAAACATACAACTGAGAGAGATGCATGTTCATCAAAGTTCTTGATTGTTATTATAAGAAATAAAGTTTATGTATGAGACAAATTCCTTACAGATGTTCCTATCCATAAATGATAAATTTCATCAAGTTGTAAAATTATAGGTTCTCTTTCATAAGTAAAATTCATGATCTCTATGAGAGTTCACTATCCTAAAAACCATACAAAAAAAAGCACATGCAATTGGATAACAAATCCATTGAACTAGTATATTGGTTAATACATTCAAAATAAGTATTGTAGATCACAATGATGAGTTAGGGATAGATAAACTATTTTCTCAAGGATATTCATTCTGTAATGGATATCCTTGAGAAAATAGTTTAGTGATTCCATTAAAAAGACAGTTTTTCAATATATTATAGCAATCTGTAGAATGCTTTACAATCCCTGATAAATCAAAGTTGTGGATAAACAATGGACAGGCCCATGATGGATGTAGTGCAATGTATTTCCAGTGATGACCTATATCCTCAATAAGTGATATGAGGGATATCATTGAAGACA
This sequence comes from Dromiciops gliroides, assembly GCF_019393635.1. NCBI lineage: Eukaryota > Metazoa > Chordata > Mammalia > Microbiotheria > Microbiotheriidae > Dromiciops > Dromiciops gliroides. The sequence continues at coordinate 169,870,876 of NC_057863.1, forward strand.
TATAATTTTGGAAATACAGGTTGCCTAGAGGTAAAAACAAGAAATTCCAGAGAGATAATGCAACTATTCTACTGATAATCACAAAAGTATAAAATACCCTAGAGAAAGGCATTAGTGGATTAAATGAATTTATATAGAGAGAATATATAGTGGAATTACACATGGCTTGATGACATAGTAGGAACTGATGGTGGGAATAACCAAATACATGAAGAAACAGACATATTGAAGTATTGAAGTTTACATGCACACATTTGCTGTTTTGTAAACCCAGGCTAATTTTTTTTCAAAAGATCCTTATCACTTCTTTTCATTTTTTTCTTTTAAAAGATAATTTTGAAAAATATATTTAATATTAAAATTATTGTCAGTCTCAATAACTGTGTTTCCTGCAACTTAAAACTACCTCTGAAAATAATATAGAAGTTTTAACACATGAAGGACTTAAAATTTCTTTGCTATACCATTACTACTCCATTTTAGCTACCAGTTGATTTGCATTTTGGTCTTAGTCATCTTGAAAATATCCTATTTCAATCATAACATAAGGATAAGAGCAGTTTAATTTTTTGACATAACTTGAAACAACAAATACTTCTGTTGTTTCATAGAAAGATGTCAATTTTTCAGTTATTCAATCATTTTTCAGTCATGTCCAACTCTTCTTGAGCCCATTTAGGGTTTTCTTGGCAAAGATATTGGGATGGTTTTCCATTTCCTTCTCCAGTTGATTTTATAATTGAAGAAACTGAGGCAAACATGGATAAGTGACTTGTCTATGGTCACACAGCTAATAAGTGTCCAAGGCCAGATTTGAACTCAGGAAATGTTCACTCCAGACCCAGCATTCTATCCACTGTGAAACCTAGTTGCCCCTACATCAATAAGTACATATTCTCAATAATCACTTGATTTTATTCTTAATCAGTTCTACTCATTTAGCTTCTGTTCAAATTAAACAATCCTTGTCATACATCACCTTGCAGATTTTGGAGAAGAAAATAGGTCAATGGGTATCTTTGAAGTTAGATAATAAACAAGCATGAAAAAAAAGATAATGGACCTAGCATGTAGTTGACCCTCAAAACATTTTAAAACTTGACTACAATCAGCAATTCCCATTTATTGTAGAAGAAAAAAATTATAAGAAATAATATGTCACAAAGAATGCTGGATGGCTGTGGAAAGCTCCAGCTCCTTCCTCTCTGAGGGGCTATACCCCAGAGATCCCTGGCTCAACCTGGCTGGCCCCTGGTGCAACCTGTGCAGAGGCCCCAGGTGTGCAGCAGGGGGCACGGTTCCATTGAGCCCCCAGCTTTCGGCCCTGGCATGGCCAACCAATTAGCTTGGTATTTGTGGGGGCTTTGCCTCGGAGTTTCCAATGAGAGAGGCCTTTTATATACCTGGGAAATTACATGGTCAAGGGGACACTACAGGGACACAACAGAGACAGAGATAGGGGTCACTACAGTAAAGTGGGAGTCACTAGAAAGAGAGAAGTTAGAAGAGGGGGGTGCTAGAAGAAGGTAAGTTGGTAGGATACAGAGGGGATGCTACAGAGACAGAGAAATGAGTGGAGCAGACAGGGGCAAGAGGAAGCAAAAGTGGGGAACTAGAGAGAGGTAGGCAAACTGGTCTGAGTGAGGCATGGCTGCAGCAATGGCAGGAGAAAAAGTTAATAAAGAGATTGAGTCCATCTTCCAGACTCCAAGACTTTATCTAGCACATCTTGCTACCTCTGTTGTTGTTGTTCTTTTTAAACAACCCAAGTATTTAACACTTTGCTATTTGCTATAATTGTTAATGATAACTATTGTGGGTACTTTTCATTTAGATATCTGCAATTCATCACTTTTTTTTTTTTTTTTAGTGAGGCAATTGGGGTTAAGTGACTTGCCCAGAGTCACACAGCTAGTAAGTGTTAAGTGTCTGAGGCAGGACTTGAACTCAGGTACTCCTGACTCCAGGGCCAGTGCTCTATCCACTGCGCCACCTAGCTGCCCCCCCTTTTTTTTTATAAAGTCAATGATTTTATTCCTTCAGCTATACTGAAAATTTAGGTTTGGTTGTTTTATTGTTCACATTGTAAAAATGAAACTTCATGATTTCTCATTTATAATCAAACAACCATCCATTTCTTCATGTGTAGACTGTGGGGAAGGGGAAAAGCAGTATTTCAGGAATCAACCCAAATACTTGATCACAACATTAAGACATAGCTGGAAGTGTTTTGCTGCTCCATTAATAACATGTCAAATGTATTCTAAGGCAAAGAACCACAGATACTCCTGGGAAGCACAACCAAAAAAGAGACAGATGTTAGGCAATTTTGCTGCCAAAGTGTACAAAACATACAGCAAATTTGCATTTGTGTATCTCTATAATGATGGGTGAGGATTAAAGCTTTGTAATGCCTTTGCTGTTGTGCTAGCCATGGTATTTTATTAAAAAAAAAAAAAGATTGGGAGGCAATCGAGGTTAAGTGACTTGTCTGGGGTCACATAGCTAGTGTCAAGTGTCTGAGACCAGATTTCAATTCCCATCCTCTTGACTCCAGGGCCCATGCTCTATCCACTGTGCTACCTGGCTGCCCACAGGCACTGTACTTAAAAAAAAAACTGATTGCTGATATTTCTTTTTGAGGTACATCCAAACTGGAGGGATTAGGAGAGTCATAAATAGTAGGTTGCATATAAGTATTTACTTCTTGTGTTCTCAAATAATGGTCAGTGTTGGTGTTTATTAATTTTATCTTTTTTTTCTTTCTCACCCACCAATTTTAAGTGATTCAGAGTTATAAATAATAGAATTATGACATCACAGATTTAGAGGTGTAATTAATATTAAGTGAGTCTTTCTTAACACCTGGATTTACAGATAAAGAATCTAAGGCATGATAGGATTCTGGGAAAATGGTAGAGTATGTCAGAAAATTCCAGGCTCTCTAGTTTTCCTCCAAAAACAGAATATCTCCTCAAAATGAATATAAAGCAGCAAAAATAAAGGGATAAAATAGTTGTCCTCCTAAGACAAGAGAGGACATCAGTAATGAAAAGATCTTCAGGGGATGAAGGTTTCGCTTGCATGGAATGCAGACACCTCCAGATGACTAAGATAAATCTATAAATCAGCTCCTTTGGAAATCAGATTAGGCCTTGGGAACTTTCACCTCACAAACTTTCATCTAACAGTGTAGGGATGAGACAGCAGAGTTGGGGAAGACTAAAGGACCCCCTGCTGTTTCCAGAAGCTAGACCTAGGGGTGCCAAGCGGATGTGATCCTGGGCTATGGCTATGGGCTAAGGGGAGGTAAAGGCCTTGAGAAGTAAATAGAATTGCCCAAATTCACAGAGATAGTAAGTGATAGCAGCAGGATTTGGCCCTGAATTCTTGATTCTGATTCCAATGATGTTTCCATTGTAGATGAAAAATATACTACAGTGAAAGAAGACTAGCTAAAACCAAGAGAAGATTGAAGAGGGATATAAAGGATTATTTTAATCCTGATTAGGCTTTAAGACATAAATCTTTGATGAAAGCATCAGCTGTCTACTTACTAAATATCCAGTTTGATCACAAAGTTAAATGGTTAAAGCCATTTTGCTTTAAAATATTCAAATATTAGATATAGATAGTACACATTGAATCAAATATTATTCTTCTACCAACCTGCTTATTTTATTTTTGTGGAAAATGTTCCAAATTTGTATTTTTGTAAGTCTTGTGTGTTAGTCTTAGCATGTTATTTCCTGATGTTTAAATTATCTTTCTTGTTAAAATAAGGATTCCTCCATTTCTTTTTCCTGGTTTTTGCAGGGATTTATTCAATCCCTGAAAATTTGGTAGATTTGTTTTGTATCATGCCATTCTGCTAAAGTCATAATTTTTTACATTTAATTTTTGTTGATTTCCTAGGGTTTTCTAAGTGAATTATCATATCATTCACAAATAGACATAATTTTGCTTCCTTTTGGACATAATTCACTTTATTTTTTATTATCCTATTGCAATTTATAGTACTATGTCAAATAACAATAGTGATAGTAGGCATTGTTATTTTATGATTAATCTTAGCTTCCAGAAATTCCTCATTATAGTCAATAATAGATATTAGGGACATCATTTGACTTATAATATGTGTATTTTAGATACTTGAAACTAGAAAAGGCATAGGTATTTTTTCTTCATGATCTTTTTTATTTATTTGTTATTAACATTCATAATTGTTCTAAAAAAATTTCAGATAACAAAAGAAATAAAATATGTTGTTATACCTGTATGGACCAAATGTTCCAAATGATTCATCTTGGTCTTTTTAGGTATTTAAAATTTTAGTCTTTTAAATGTTAAGGAAGGGTCTTTTCTTTCCTATGATATTTAGAATTTTTAATATGTCTGGAATATATTTTCCTTAATTTGTTGTTATACCTATTGATATAATCACGTAGTTTTTTGTGTTGGTAATAAATACAGCTTATGCCATTTTCTGAATGTTGAACCATTTTTAAATTACTTACATGGTTACAATGAATAATTTTAGGGATATAATTATGAAACTCTCTTATAAGAATTTTACTTAATATCTATATGAATTAATTAGTGATACTGATCTATAGTTCTCTTTCTCTGCTTTATCTCTTTCTGATTTAGAAAAGGACCTCATTGTAGTGCCCTCAAATCGACCTTAAAAATGAAAAAAATAGATTCAGAAATAGAAAGATGTATTTAAGGTAATTTTTGCATTTGGATGTAGATGAAAATATAGGTATCCTAAATCTTGAGGTAAGAGGGACCTCAGAGGCCATGTGGCTCAACTTCTTCATATTACAGCTAAGGAAACTTAGACCAATATAAGTTAGGTGGGACAACCAAAGTCAAACAGGTAGGTAGTAAGTGTCAGAAAAAGAATGTGAGAGGTCATCTATCTCTAGGGTCAGTGTACTTTCTACTATATTACTTTGAGAAGTGCTTAACAGTGAGAAATGCCCAGGAGACTGGAATGTTTCCAATGTAAAGGCATGAACTATTTCAGCAGAAAAATGCTTCATAAATATGGGGTGCCTTAAGTTCAAAAGCGAGAACAATGGTAACAACCCATGTTGAATTCAAAAACAATTCATGTAGATTGAAAAGCACAGGGATTTTGCAGAGAATCTAGGACATGTCGGAAGTGAAAGATCATTAAGCCAGCAAACAGAGGTGCAGGACAAATTGTACGTGCTAGAAATTGCCAAGAGGGAGAAGTAATCTCTGAAGAGGCAATTCTTCCCTCAGAAGTTAGGAATGATTTTCAAACTTAATTTCACAAAAACTGGGATCCTCATATGATTTGTCTTCCGGCTTCTCCTTCCCCTCCTGGACACCTCAACACATATATCACTTCTTATACACACACACACACACACACACACACACACACACACACACACACACTTTCTGTAATGGATGCTAGAATACATCTTGTATTAGTTTTTGAGGTAAAACTTATTTAAAATAACCAATATATATTTTAATTCTATTAAATTGATATGCAACCTTGCTTTTAAGAAGTGTTTGTATGTGTGAGTGTGTGTGTGTGTGTGTCACTGTTTTCACACTGACAAGATTTGGTATTGTCAAATTCAATAGATCAAATTTTTAAGACTTTTACCATATTAGATGTCATAATTGGAAAGATTTTGTTACTAATGTCTTTTTTTTAAGTATTAGAATATTGTTGGAAGGAATTTAAGAGAAAAAAAAATATTCCCTTGAGGTGAGAACCAACTGGGAATGAGTCATCAACCTGTGAACATAGGGGGAAATGGAACTATCAGTCAGGGCAGAAAAGGTGTGAAATGTAAATTGGACCCAGTGGGTGTCAGTCATTCTAGCTCTGCAAATAGTCTGAGAGTTCTCATGGTCCCTAGAATGTCTCTCAGGCTGGAAGCCAAAATTTTGTGGGTAGTGTGATTTGGTGCACAATATTTGAAACTTGGAAAACAAGGCAGTTAGCCTGAAGTGTTCAAATGAGAATCACACACAAGAGGTATTGGTGGCTTTAAATGATTTGTCCATTAGGAGCCATATGGATTGTATCTCTGTTGGGCTGAGAGGCTACCTAGATACAAAGGAACTGAGTCTTGGTCAAAGGAAACACTAACTTTATTTATATCTGTGGAGTATTCTAGTTACTACCCAGAAGTAAAGATGGATTTGGGTTGAGAATAGAACTTTCATTACTAGGACAAGATATGGTCAAATAGGATTCCTTTGTAAAATTGTCAAATGCAAGCTTGTGTATATTATCACCAGAACTTTTTCTTTTCCAGACAAGCTACTAACCATGCCTCCCATATAATCTATTTGTAAAGTTGATGCCTTAAAACCATATGTAAAATTCTACATTTATGACTAATGTTTTCATCTTTGATTCACCCAGTCTTCTGGCATGTGAAGACTTTTTATGAATCCTGAGCCTTCTATCTAGTATGTTAGGTTTCCATCCCAAATTCATCATCTGCAAATTAGATAAGCAGGGCATACTTGCCTTTATTCAGTGTTGATAAAACTATTAAATAGCAAAAGGCCAAGTGCAGATCTCTGGAGAACTTCACTAGAAACTTCCTGACAATATGAAATGAGAATCTGAATCCAACTGTTCAACTGGATGCTTATCCATGGCATTGGACAATCATGTAGCATCTAGTTTTATATACTTTTCAAAAAATTGCATGGCATTTTATTCAACACCTTCTCTAAATGTAGGCAAAGTATACCTACAGCACTTCTCTGATCTTTAAATTTAGTTATCTTGTCAAAAATTTGGTTATTCTGTCATGACTCATTTTTGATGAATCCATGTTTATTTTTTCGTGATCTCTGATTCCTTTTCTCCGGGTATACTAAGCATCTCTTTAATAATATGTTCCAAAATTTTTTCCAGGAATAAAATCAAGCTAATCAGTATATAGTCTGCAGTTTCCATTATTTTTATTTTTTGAAAATCAGAACATTTGTCCTTCTCCAAATAATTAGTATTTGATGATCCTTTCAATATTACTGACAAGCCAAGGATTTAGTTTTTTGGAGTTAGGTGACTTGAATTCAGCAAGAAAAACAAACATATTATTTCCTTGCTTATCTTTTGCATCAAAACCCCATTAGTCTTTTTGTTCTGTTCTTTCTAGTTTGAAGTTAATTCTCCTTAGTAAAGAAAGTAGAAGAGGAAAAAAAAAACAACAGTGAAGCTTTGTCTTCTTTCTACTGTCAGTGATCTTGACCTCAATTCCAAATATGCAACTAGTCCTTTCCTTTCATTGATCTTTCTCTTTTCCCCACAGTAGCGCTCTCTCTCTCTCTCTCTCTCTCTCTCTCTCTCTCTCTCTCTCTCTCTCTCTCTCTCTCTCTCTCTCTCTCTTTCTCTCTGTCTCTTTCTCACACACACTATCTATGTTTTATTTTATTTTGATTTATTTTGGGAACTATATCCCAATTACATGTTAATCGGGTTTGAGCAAGACACAGGAATATTGTGTGCTGCCCATAGGCTATGTGATTGATACCTCTGATCTAAGTTACCTCACCAGCTAAAGGAAATCTTTTTATCATTTGTGCCTCATGCTGTCAAACATGTTAGGTGAATGTGGATGTGGAATGTGGAATGTAAATTGTTTTATTCCTTGCTTGATGTTATTATAAGAGGATCTTTCAATTGAGATATGGCTATTGTTACACCTTTCAAAGGAATACTGTATAACTAAATATGTCTTAAACTATGGTCTATCCATAGTTGTTGGAAGAGAGCTTTAAGGTGGTGATTTGTATAATATTGATAACAATAATACTGATGATGATGATAATAGTAGTAAATTTTAATATAACCTACCACATACCAGGCATTGTGCTAAGTACTTTACAAATATTATCTCATTTTATGCATAATGACCTGGGGAGGTAGGTGCAATTATTACTCACATTTCACAGATAAGGAAACTGAAGAAAATAATGGTTAAATGATTTGTCCAGGTCACACTGCTAGTAAGTTTCTGAATATGTATATGAACTCAGGTCTTATAAATATGGAGTGCCTTGAGTTCAAAAACGAGAGTAATCACCATCAATGGGAAGAACCATGTTGAATTCAGATCTTCTTAATTCCAGGCCCAGTGCTCTCTCATATAGGCTCACTGTGCCACCCAGCTACTTCCTATCTTAATCTCTACCAAAATCAATACTTTTTTAAAAATAGCCAACAAATGGGCAGCTAGGTGGCTCAATGGATAAAGCGCCAGCCCTGGATTCAGGAGGACCTGAGTTCAAATCCAGACTCAGACACTTGACACTCACTAGTTGAGTGACCTAAGGCAAATCACAACCCCCATTTCCCTGCAAAAACAAACAAGCAAACAAAAATAGCCAGCAAACAATAAGCACAGGGGGGGTCGTATGTTGTCTTTATCTTTCAGTAAACTGTATGACCAAAAAAAAAAAAGATGTGTTCTATTTATAGAGTATTCTTTGGGAAGCCCTGCCTGTCCTTTCACATACATTCACTAAAGATGTCCTTAATACATGTGTAGATTAGACTCAAATATTTTATAGAGATCAGAAGAAAAACATGTAGTCTTTACTGATCACCTTTTTTTCTGCTAAAAATGTCCATGCACTCTTTTTCACATGGCTTGAAAATTGATCCATCAATCCCTTTAAAATGGTGCTGCCTCTAGCACAGACTTCCTCTGTGAATACTTGGGCAAATCCATCTGCTATTCCTGTCTTTGTTTTCTTTGATATAATTTTTATTTCCTGATGACAGCGATGACTAGTCTGAATGTGATAGCTCCACTATCATTGATAGAGAGAAGGTTTTGTTATAATAATCTTGACAGATCGTTTCTATTTTTCACCCATACATTGTCCTCCTTTGAATTTGACAGTTGTGTTATCTAGATGATATATCTTAGTTGGGTCACCTCACTAGCTTTTTTTTAAATTTGCTTTCCTTTCTATTTCCCTATTTGATGATATGATACTGTTCATGATTTTCTGCCATTTTCTATGTAAGATTTTATAAATGAGTCATATTCTAAACTTGCATTGCTCTTGGCTGTCATATTTCTTGGCTTGTTAAAGAGATCAAGTGTTTGCTAGGCCAGGAAGTTACTAGACTCATTTGGTATCTTCTTTATACCAATTGATTTATATTGGTTGAAATACAGTGATGAAATCAGAGATCTCTTCCCTTATTCCCCAATAACAGCACGTCTTATGTTCCTAACCCTGTCTCCCACTCTAAAAAAAAAAGCCCTTCCTTTGGAAATGGAAATAGTCCACATTAATGCATGTTCTTATATTCATTTTAGGTTTTGAACTTAAATATCTTGTTTAAATAGAACAGGTTGCAGTCAATTGTGCACAACATCTTTTTGTTTTTGAGCTTTCTCCTAAATTGGCATTGATTCCTATCTTTGGTGCAAGTCAGTCATCTTACTGTACCCAAGCAGCAGTTCTGGCAAGAATACCTACATTGGAAAACTGTTATTTAATATTTCTTATGATATAATTAATTTCTTTTTTTCTTATTGTGTTTACTTATGGCCATTCCCAGAGTCTCCTGACTCTAGTTGAAGAAGTAATTTATGATATATAGATTTGAGAGAATTCTGTGTTGAGAATTATACAAGCTAGTTTCATGTATGTATGTATATGTATATATACACATATGTGTGTAGGTATGCATGTACACATATATACATGCATCTATGTGTGCATGTTTAAACAAACAGATGCATGCATACACACACATGCATATGTGGGTATTCCAATTGCACAAGAGGATGGGTACCACATGGTGCTGAGTATTTTTTTTAAATGAGTTGCCATAGTCAAAGAATTCAATATATACTGACCTAATTTAATAATCAGCTTTGCAAAATAAAAAATAAATTTATTTTATGAATTAAAAATTGAAGGAGTGCAGTGCCAAATGGGTAATTATTTCAATTGAAAATATCCAAATGCATGATATAAGTAGTTTTGGAAATATGTACATAGAATATATTGGAATCAATCTTATGCTGGAAGTGTGCATGTTTCCTGATTTATTTATTGCAATGATAGATGGATAGATAGACTGAATATTTAGTAAGGACTTTATATAGGCCATGCACTTTGCTCTATGCTGTGAATACATTTTATTGTTCATTCATGTCCAACTCTTCGTGACCCCATTTGAGGTTTTCATTGCAAAGATCTTGAAGTGGTTTGCCATTTCTTTATCCAGCTCATTTTACAGAGGAAAAAACTGAGGCAAACAGGGTCAAGTAATTTGTCCAGGGTCACAGTGTTAGTAAATTTCCAAGGCCAAATTTGAACTTAGGAAGATGAGTCTTTCTGACTCCAGGCACAACATTCTATCCATTATGCCACCTTGCTGTTCATATATTATGAAGGAAAACAAATTCACCACCCCCAACATCAAGAAGCTTAAATTCTAATGGAGGAAAACAATACCTAAAAAGGTTGCTGAAGTAGAGGAAGAAGGGTAGCTGTACAAGGGGAACATTGCTGAGGAAGAGATGGAAAAGTCCTCATAGGACTGAGTGGAGTTGGAAGTAAAGTGAGCATGGTCTGAAATACTGGCCTTTGGTAAAGACATAACAATCATGAGGTGGACACAGGATGGAGGCATCTTCAAAGTGACAAGGTGAAATAATGGAAAGAGGAAACTCACAGTTCAGTGCCTCTATCTTATCTGTGCTTATTTTTCTGTGTTGACTAGTAATTTTTGTTGTTGTTGTTGGAGAGGGATGTGGAAAAATTAGTAGACAAGTGCCTTGTTGGTGGAGCTCTGGACTGATCCAACCACTGTGCTGAACAATTTGGAACTATGCCCAAAAAGCAACCAACCTGTGTGTATACTTTGATTCAACAATATCACTACTAGGTTTATATCCCAAAGTGATCATAAAAAAGGGGGGAAGAACTACCTGAACAAAAATATTATAGCAGCTCTTTTTGTGGTGGCACAAAAAGAGAAAATTTAGGGGATGCCCATCAATTGGTGAATGGCTGAACAAGTTGTGGATTATGAATGTAATGAAATACTATTGTGCAATAAGAAATGATGAGCAGGCAGATTTCAGAAACACCTAGAAGGATTTGTATGAACTGATGCAAAGTGAAATGAGTGGAACCAGGAGAACATTATACACAATAACAGCATCACTGTATGATGATCAACGTTGAATGTCGTAGTTCTGATATTCTCAGATTAGAATAGTCCAAGACAATTGAAAATGACTTATGACAATAAATAATATCCACATCCAGATAAAGATAGGATGGAGTATGAAGGCAGATAAATGCATACTAGTTTTATTTTATTTTTGTTCATGTTTTTTTTTCCCCTTTTGGTCTTTTTCTTCTTTCACAAATGTGACTAATATACAAATGTCTTACATGATTAAAATATATAATCTATATCAAATTGCTTTCTGTTTTAGAAAGAGGAGAAGGGAAGGAGGCAAAGAGAAAATTTGGAACTCAAAATTATCTAAAAAATGAATGCCAGGGGCAGCTAGGTTGTGCAGTGGATAGAGCACCAGCCCTGGATTCAGGAGGACCTAAGTTCGAATCTGGTCTCAGACACTTAACACTTACTAGCTGTGTGACCTTGGGCAAGTCACTTAACCCTCATTGCCCTGTCAAGAAAAAAAAAGAATGCTAAAAATTGCATATGGTTGGAAAATTACTATTAAAAGGCATCATTTTTGAAACTTTATCATTATGTGATATAAATTCTCAGAGTATTTGTCTCTGGAATGCAAGCTTTGGCAGGTTGCAATAAGCCTAGTAATAAGCCTCTGTTTCCATTATCCAAGGACCAGACCAGTGAAGTTTCAAGTGTCCAGAAGCCTTGTGAGTATAGGATGAATTTATTTGGCCACATCAAGTCAGAAAGGTCAAATTATAAGGTCTAGAGGAGTTAAGATATAAACAGAATAGTGATTTATCAGCCATGATAAAATCAGGAATCTTTGAAAGTATTTAAATAATTCTGTGAGATAAGAAATCTTAGCTATTTTCAGATAATCATTTAGAAAAATAAAAGCCTTACATATAATAGTAAGGCACTGGATTTGAAGTCAGGCTGACTTTTGTATATTAAATTGATTCTGGGTCACTTTAACTAAATATTAGCTTTAAGTGAAGAAAATTTAGTTTTTCTTAATCTGGAAAATGTAGATAACATTTTGCTTCCTAGTTCAAAGAATCAATATGAGGAAGAAATGAGATTGTTTTGCACAGAGACTTGTAAGAATAAAGATTTGTGAAAACTGGGGGGGCAGAGCCAAGATGGTGGAGGAAAGGCAGTGACTTCCCAGATCTCTCATCCAAAATCCCTCCAAATAATGTCATAAGAAAATATCTGAAGTAACAGAACCAACAAAAGGGCAGGGTGAGATCATTTTCCAGCCAAAGATGGCTTAGAAGGTGGGCAAGAAATGTCTGTTGTAACAGGGTGAGAGTGGAGCATAGATGGCCACATCAGCACAGATCCAGCCCCAGGCAGGCTGCCCCAGAGAAACAGGTGTTGGGAGCTTCAAATCAACTGCAGTGGCTACTGCTTCTGGAATTCAGCTCACAAAAAGGTAAGGGGGTCAAGCAGTTGGCCAATGGGAAGATTACAGGGGTTTTTGCTGGTGGTAAAGCAGAACTCTGTTTTTTGCCCATGATTGGACCCAAGATATAATAGGGCAGTGGCCCAGGGTGGGGGGTGGGGTGGTGGATAAGCATGGGCATGCCAGGGCTTGGAGACACAGTGAAACAGAATTCTGTTCCCACGTTAAGGGGCAAATGGGCTTGTGGTTGCTTGCAGACCAAAGCATAGTCCAGGGAGAGTGGAGAATGAGCTTTGCCTTAAATAGTACCACCTTGGACCTCCTGAAGCTTGGAATCAGTGCCCCACTTTAAGAAGGAGTTGAAAGTCAGGTCAGCTAGATGGTGTACTGGATAGAGCACCAGCCCTGGATTCAGGAGGAGCTGAGTTCAAATCTGGCCTCAGACACTTAACACTTACTAGCTGTGTGACCCTGGGCAAGTCACTTAACCCCCATTTCCCTGCAGCAGCAGCAGCAGCAGCAGCAGCAGCAGCAGCAGCAGCAGCAGAAGAAGAAGAAGAAGAAGAAGAAGAAGAAGAAGAAGAAGAAGAAGAAGAAGAAGAAGGAATTGAAAGTCAAGAAAAAAATGCAGACCGAAGACATTTTCTTTGGTAACAAGAAAGATCAAAATACACCCCCAGAAGGAGATAACAAATTCAAAGCTACTACATTCAAGGCTTCCAAGAAAAATATGAATTGGTCTCAGGTCATAGAAGCACTGAAAAATGCCTTTGAAAATAAAGTAAAAGGAGTAGAGAAAAAAATGGAAAGAGAAATGAGAGAAATGAAGGAAAGTCATAAAAAAGTCAGCAGCTTGAAAAGTCAAATGGAAAAGGAGGTACAAAACCTTTCTGAAGAAAATCATTGCTTAAAAATTAGGATTGAGAAAATGGAAGCTAATGACTTTATGAGACATCAAGACACAATAAAGCAAAACCAAAAGAATGAAAAAATAGAAGGCAATGTGAAATATGTCCTTGGAAAAACAGCTGACCTAGAAAATAAATCCAGTGGAGATAATTTGAAAGTGACTGGACTGCCTGAAAGCCATGATCATAAAAAGAGCTTAGACATCATCTTCCAAGAGATTATCAGGGAAAATTTCCCTTATATGCTAGAAGCAGAAGGTAAAATAGAAATTGAAAGAATCCACCAATCACCTCTTGAAAATGATCCCAAAATGAAAACTTCAAGGAGTACTATAGCCAAATTCCAGAGCTCCCAGATCAAGGGAAAAATATTGCAAGCAGCAAGAAAGAAACAATTCAAGTACTGTGGTGCCACGGTTAGGATAACACAAGATCTAGCAGTTTCTATATTAAAGGATTAGAGAGCATGGAATATGACATTCCAGAGGGCAAAGGAACTGGGATTATAACTAAGTATCACCTACCAATCAAAACTGTGTATATTCTTTCAGGGGAACAAATGGGAATTCAATGAAATAGAGGACTTTCAGGCATTCATGATGAAAAGACCTGAGCTGAATAGAAAATTTGACTTTTAAATACAAGACCCTAGAGAAGCATAAAAAGGTAAACAGGAAAAAGAAACCATGAGGAATATCAAAAGGTTGAACAATTTACATTCCTACATGGGAAGATGATACTTCTATCTCATAAGAACTTTCTCATTATTAGTGCAGCTGAATGGAGTATAATTCAAGGGCATAGGTGTGAATTGAATATGAAGGGATGATATCTTTAAAGCATTTTTTATAGTTGTTTTTTTCTTGGGGGGGGGAGGGGTCAGTCAGACTTGGTTGGCTTGCCCAGGGTCATTTAGGTGGCGAGTGTTAGGTATCTGAGGCTGGATTTGGGGTTGGGTCCTCCTGGGTTCAGGGCTGGTACTTTGTTGGCTTAGCCACCTAACTGCCCCATTATGACATCTTTTAAAAAAAATAAAGTTAAGGGGTGAGAGGAATTCACTTGGAGAAAGGGAGAGGGAGAGGTGGAATGGGATAAAATATCTCACATAAAAGAGGGAAGAAAAAGCTTATGCAGTGGAGGGGAAGATGGGGGAGATGCGAGGGAATGAGTGAGACTTACTCCCATCAGAATTGGCTCAAAGAGATAATAACATGCACACTCAATTGAGTATAGTAATATATCTTGCCCTGTGGGAAAATGGGAGGGAAAAGGGATAAGGGGGAAGGGGTGAAGGAAAGGAGGGCAGGTTGGAGGAGGGGGCAGTCAGAAGGAAAACACTTTTGAGGAAGGATAGGGTGAAAGAAGAAAGAAAATAGAGTAAATATGAAGGGAAGGAAATAGGATAGAGGGAAATACAGCTAGCAATAGTAACTGAATACAGATTGAAGTAGAGATTAGGATGGAAAACTATTGTGCTGTAAGAAATGAGGAGCAGGATGCTATCAGAATAATTTATGAAAAATGCAATCCACCTACAAAGAAATAACTGATGGTATCTGAATACAGATTGAAGTATAATTTATTTTGTTATTTCCTCTTTCTAAAGTGTTTTTGTGTGTTATGTTTTTCATGACTGCACATGTATAACTTATATTGAATTGCTTGAGTTCTTTTTTTTTTTTTTAGTGAGGCAATTGGGGTTAAGTGACTTGCCCAGGGTCACACAGCTAGTGTTAAGTGTCTGAATCCAGATTTGAACTCAGGTACTCCTGACTCCATGGCCGGTGCTTTATCCACTGCACCACCTAGCTGCCCCAAATTGCTTGAGTTCTTAAGGGTGGTGGGGAAGGAGGAAAAGAATTTGGAACACAAAGTTTTCAAAATCAGTGTGAAAATTTGTTTTTACATGTAACTTGGGTAAATTAAATAAAGAATAAAGTTTTGCATAATTTGAGTTATTATTATTATACTTCCATACTTCCAAATGTCATTTCTTTGTTGTGAGTAATTTTTCTATATATGTCAATTATAACCCTTTTATTTCTCACTAGCTTATGTTCATTGTTATAATAATAGATATAACATTTATGTTTTGTTTTGTTTTGTTTGCAGGGCATTGAGGGTTAAGTGACTTGCCCAGCGTCACACAGCTAGTAAGTGTCAAGGGTCTGAGGCCACATTTGAACTCAGGTCCTCCTGAATCCAGTGCCAGTGCTTTATGCACTGCACCACCTAGCTGCCCAGATATAACATTTGTATGGTGTTTTAAATTTGGCAAAGCACTTTATGTGTATTTTCTCATTTGATCCTTACAATCCTGTTACTTAGGTGATATTATTATCCCCATTTTATAGTTGAGGAAACAGAGTTTGAAGGGTTCAGTGATTTGCTTAGGATCACACCACTAGTAGGTACCTGAGGGAGGATTCGACATATCTTCCTAAATATAGGCTCATCACTCTATTCTCCCATGCCTACTAATTGCCTAAGTGAATTAGTGTGTCCACAATAATTTTTTTAAGTTGTGACAGACCTTCTAATGATAAGCCTCCTTACACTTGTAGTAAATAGGCCAATCCTCAGACTACAGATATGTAGTCCATTATTTGGCCTCTACTAAAAGTCTTTATGGCTTAGGAGGCCCTGCATGAATTTCCATTTCCAATGTGGCTGGCTTAATGCAATGGACATTTTGCTCAACTTGGAATCTTCAGGCTCTCACTTTGAATCCTGACTCAGGTGATTACCAGCTATTTGACTTTCCCAGGGTCACACAACTAATAAGTGACTTAACCTCTCTGTGCCTGGTTTTAATCATGTATATATTGGAAATGATATTAATACCTATCTAACATGATTATTGTGAGTATTAAATTATATAATATATGCAAAACATTTTACAAATCTCATTATGTAAACCTTAAAGAAATGTTGTAGTTGATATTATAAATTATTAATAATGTAATACTTATCCATAACAAGCAACCACAAACATTTATAAAATATCTATCCTATGCCAGGTATTGTGATAGTAGCTGGGAAGACAAAGACAAAGACAAAAATGAACCAATCTTGCCTCCAATGAACTTACATTATGACAGTGTGCACCTTTACAAGTGTATCCAAAATATGCCAAAGACTACAAAGGACAATCAAGAGAAGGAACAACACAGTGAGGCACTGAAGTAGAATTTTAATGGGAGATTACCATTATTAATGTTTGTGTTGATTATAATAATAGTAATGAAATTAATGTGATTCCATTTGTCATGATATGTGAAATATTCAAATGTCTGTCAGAAAGAATGTTTTTTTTCCCTTTTAAATTTCTCCATAGGGTCTATTCCAAATTGTCAGAGAGGTTGCATGGGGTTTCTGGTTGCCACAAACATAATGACACTATTTGCACATGTATTACTTTAAGGTGTGTATCTGGGCCATTGACCTGGTGAGGAAGCTCTCATTTATTTAAAACCTAAAAGCATTTATTAAACATTCACTATGCGCCAAGAACTATGTTAAGCATGATAGATGTCAATACTAGCAATCAAGACCTCTCCCTGCCCTCAAGAAGCTTATATTCTTAATGAATGAAGACAACATAAAAGGTATAAGGGAGAAACACTCTGCAGTATGGCTTGTAAATGTGAGAAAGGGGACTGGTTCTGGGCAAGATAAAGCAAAAGCTTACCTATGGGAATTTAAGATCCCAGAGTCAGAATCCAGGATCCAGGGAGAGGGAGGTAAGTAGATGAATTGCTATGGTATAGAAGGTCTTATTCCATTTATTCCCTATTCTAATATCTCATTATGGTATGATAGTAGTCCTGCCTTCTTGACTATTATGAAAAGGTCTGTTAGGCTTCTGATTATGGACTTTCTGTGTTATTATCTGAAACATCCAGGAAGCAGACTAGCTTATTTTGAACAGGCTTATCCGTAGAAAGTCGGCTACCAGGTGATTAATTATTTTTTTTAATTATTTTTTGTTTTAGTGAGGTAATTGGGGTTAAGTGACTTGCCCAGGGTCACACAGCTAGTAAGTGTTAAGTGTCTGAAGCCAGATATGAACTCAGGTACTCCTGACTCCAGGGCTGGTGCTCTATCCACTGTGCCACCAGGTGATTAATTTTTATGATAACAACCAGTCATGACAATTCCTGCTGAAAAATAGAGAAATTGTGACCTAAGTGAAGTGAGTATCCACACCAGAGAAATCATGGACACCTGAAATATTCAAGTAAGAGATCTTATACATCTTTTTAACAATGTCATTAGAAAGGAAGCTTAGTCAAATATAAAGTTGGAACTTGGCAGGCTTCTTCCTTGGAGATTTATTTAAAAAACATACAAACAAAAATATCTTTTTAAATAGAAATAATATCTTACTGAATTTGCATTATTGACAGTGACAACAGACATCAGACTAAACATGAGTCATGTTATTCCCCTTCTTGATGGATTTCTTGCTCATTTTGAGAAATGGAATTGAGTCCTCTAATCCATTACTCCTGGAATATCTAAAAGGTGACACTGAAAATCACTGATTACCCTCCTTCACACAATGTGAACAAAGGCTATGGCAATTTTCTACATTTTCTCACTTTATCTTCAGATGTAGTCAAATGCATCCAAGAGCCATGATTTAACTGTAAACTGCTGATATGAGAACTCCTTCCATCAACTCATATTGTACCTAAAATAGTTAGAAAGTTGCCTAAAGATTAGAGCTGTTAAATGGTATTCCCATTATTCCATGGCTGGTAAATTTCATATTTGGGACATGGACTTAGTTATTCTTGACAGCAAGGCCAGTACTCAATACATCGTGTCATGCTGCCTCATTTTTAGATATATTTTCCCCCAAATAATAAGTAATGTATTATCCAAAGACAGTGTGGAATCATGGGGGGAAAAAGCATTTATTTAGAGGTAGATTAAATGGGATTTTCAACCTTGGCCTCATACTTACAAGTTGTGTTACTACTATAGGAAAATCACATATCCCATTAAACTTCCAGTTTTTCATCTGCAAAAGTAGAGACAATAAATCTCAAATGGATGTTGTGAGGAAAGTGCTTCATAAACATCAAAGTGCTCTATACCAAATTGCTGAGTAAGCTAAAAAAATAGTACCCATATCTGGGTGCTATTTAGGGAAAAGTTGAAGGTGCTAGTAGATTTATTCAGAGGTGGAGCAAAATATTCTGGGTGTCTCATTGAAGTCTCTGTCACAACTTGTATCTGCATGAGTTCATAAAAAATGTACACAAAATAAATTGAAGATAATTTAGAGTCAGAGACACTAGCAATGGGATTATCTCTACAACTGTGACACAAAGAGGCACTGTGGTAAGACTATAATGGGAGATTATTATCATTATTATTGCTTTTATTATTAATAAGATGGATAAGTTGCTATACTTGACCTGTGATGTATATGACCCTCTCTCTCCTCTCCCCCTCTCTGGAAATGTCCATTTAAGTCCTACTCTAATGTTTCATTGTTCCATAAAGGTAACCCTGGTTTCTCGAAGGTTATAATAGAGGAAAGAAAGTCTGGATAGGCTTCCGATTACCATCATAGCAATGGACTATAATATGTGTGGTCCAAGGAATACCTAGGTAAATTTGGATAAATTTATCACTAGAAAGTTGTTTACCAGATAATGAATTTTTATGACAACAAAATCTCATTAAGATGTCTATTAAGGAAGAAAGAAATTCTATTGTATTGTATTGTAATAGCTTTGCTGAGAGTAGCCAAGACATTCACTGCTGATCATCTAACAATATTGCTGTTACTTTGTATATATAGTACATCTCACTTTTCATCAGCTCTCTCTCTCTCTCTCTCTCTCTCTCTCTCTCTCTCTCTCTCTCTCTCTCTCTCTCTCTCTCTCTCTCTCTCTTTCTCTCTCTCACACACACACACACACACACACACACAAAGGGTCCCTCAAGAGCAAGCAGCTCAGAATAGAAAGACACAACTATTCCTAACCTAAATCCTTATCCTACTTCCTCACTCTTCTCCCTCCAATAAGACCATCTTTTTAACTCACATGGCCTTGTCTTTAGACCACAACAAAGTAAAGTAGAGCATAATGAATGAGGCACTGAATTATCTTACAGCCTAAGGGAAAGTGCTGCTGAGAAGCAACACCAAAAAAGTTCCCAGATATACAAGGTACAGCTACAATTAACCCTCCAGCTTGATACCTGGAAACACTGTCTTACTTGATAATAATTGTTAATTAGTTAATTTCATCTGTTTCACTGTCTTTTCTCATAGTTGAATTAAAATCAAAATAGGAAAGACTGGTAATTGGTTTTGGCCTTTGATTGATTGAACCTCATTTAATTTTTTAAAAATTGTCACAGCGACACAGAAAGTTGTTATTCTACATGGAATTAGATGGGGTCTCTCTCTACCCACTATTAACCTAGAATTTGTGCGTATGGACAATACTCATTAACATTGAATGCTGAAGTTTCTGAAAACCCAAGAAAACAATTTCTAGCATGTGAAGTGTTTCTCCTAATATACTCATTATTTCTCATCTGCAATTGTCAGCCAAAGAAAGCCACACTGGCTTTGTAGAAGAGGAATGAACACAAGTCCATCCACAATGACAAAATATGGTCCTTAACTTCCCAATAACTGAAGAATCAGGAAGTACTTATGCAGAGAATATAAGTAGAATACTAAACTGCCTATTTAATTAGTTCTTCTGATCAGCATATGAATAATTTTTTTGACTTGCATTTCACACTGGAAAGTTTAAAGTAATACTTGTGGTATACCTCTTTTGATTAACTGCATGTGCATAGATGAAATAGAAGAGAAAAAATTTAAAAAAAAACAATATATTAAATGCAAAGCCAAATAACCTACTTTTATAATGATGGTTTTGAGCTATGAATTATTTGTATTTATTTTATACAGAATTCAAATACATTCTGGTAGATAAGTGATTAATTTCTTGATTTCATTTTCTTAATAAGCACTTGCATGTGGAGATTAGGCTACTTTGGTTGTTCACTGTTACAAACCTTTGCATGATTACACTGCAAAAAAATCTTTTATTGGCATTTCAAGAGAGGAAAAATGCTCTCCAGGTAGGTTACTCTCCCTTTTGATATGTTTCCTGATGTCGGGTGGTAGACAAAGAGGGTGCTATAAGCTTTGCCATTCTGAGGTTGGGTATGACACAGAATTCTTTGATAACAACAGCTCACATTTAAACCACAAGTCAAAGCTTACAGAGTATTTCATGATGACCCTTTAAGGTAGGGAACTAAATATTACAATCTCCATCATCTTCTCCCTGCCCCCCCCCAAGAACGCAAGCAACTCAACATGCAAAACATCCCCATACTAGTCAGTTTGTAAAAGAAAACATCACACACACAAAAAAAAAAAAAAAACAAGAAAAAGAAACTAAAAAAATATGCTTCAATCTGTATTCAGACACTATCAGTTCTTTGTCTGGAGATGGATTACATTTTTATAAGTCCTTCGGAGTTGTCTTGGATAATTGCTTTGCTGAGAATAGCCAAGACATTCACTGCTGATCACCTTACAATATTGCTGTTACTTTGTATATATAGTACATATCACTTTTTATCAGCTCATGTAAGTCTTTCTTTTTTTTTTCTTTTGTTTTCTAGTGAGGCAATTGGGGTTAAGTGACTTGCCCAGGGTCACACAGCTAGTAAGTGTCAAGTGTCTGAGCCCGGATTTGAACTCAGGTACTCCTGATTCCAGGGCCAGTGCTCTATCCACTGCACCACCTAGCTGCCCCTCTAGGTTTTTCTGAGAGCATCCTGCTCATCATTTCATAGTCACTATTGCTAACTGAATTTCCCTCCATCCTACTCCCTCCCCATGTCATTTACTCTATTCTCTATCTCCTTTCATCCTTTCCTTTCTCAAAGGTGATTTGCTTCTGACTGGCCCCTCCCCTAATCTGCCATCCCTTCTATCATCACCACCCCCTTATCCCCTTCCCTCCCCCTACTTTCCTGCAGGTTTAATTCATAAGGGTTATACTTTCCAGCCACATATAAATTCTGGAAGGTTCTACTAAGTTGAAAATGTGACAGAGATGGGTCTCCTGACAGTTAATATATCTGTTCTACTCAAGATCAATCTAGTTGGCTAGGTAAAGATAATACCAAAACACTATCTACTAGATGATGAAATTTTTGCCCATGGTAATGTATATTCATTTAATAGGCAGGTAAGTGGCCCAGAGGTTAGAGTGCCAGGCCTGATATCAGGAAGAGTCATCTTCCTGAATTCAAATCCAGCCTCAGACATTTAGTAGCTATGTGACTCTGGGCAAGTCACTTAGCCCTGTTTACCTTGGTTTCCTCACTAGGAAAGGAGGAAATGTTAAACCACTTTAGCAACTTTGCCAAGGCAACCCCAAATGGGATTGCAGAGTTGGAAAATATCTGAACAGTAAGGAGCTAGGTGGCACCATAGATATGATGTTGTACTTTGTGAGGGCCAAAATTTCTATATATGGAGCATTAATTGGGTGACTCGCCAAACTATTGGAGTCCCGGAAATAATGAAGGACCTTTAGGTTCAAAGCTCCTTCCCCTCTTAATTGCCCTTTTAGATATTTCTCCCAGGTCAATAAGAAAGGAGCCTTACAGCTTCTTTTCCACAAAAGGACCAGATTTTATTACATGGGAATTAATTAAACAACAAAGGTAAAGTTAATAAAAATCAAAGATAAGGAACTACGAAAAAGAAAATACAGATAAATTCTCTTAAATCTAAACATAGCCTATGCAATTCCCAGATCATTTCCAATTAAGCTAATTTAAAGGAATTTGCATTCACTCACCACATTCAGAATGTCTCCAGTTGCTCACGCCACAGGAAAGGCAAAAGCCAGGAAAAAAAAAAAAGCTAGCGTTCTGGAAGTGCCTCAGCCTCGCCTCAGGGAGCATTCGATCTTCCTACATGAAAAGGGGAGGTCCTTCAAAAACTGCCTATAGAGAGTTCTCCTTCTGACCTCATTAGCATACATAACTTCAGGGTGGGCCAGGTGTGGTCCCTCCCAAATGAATCAGCTAAAACTCCAATAATTTTTACCACAAATAATTTTTACCACAACCTGGAATCAGGAAGACCTGAGTTCACATTTGGCTTCAACTACTTAATACCTGTATGAACCTGAGCAAGTCATGTAATCTCAGTATGAATCAGGTTTTCCATCTGTAACATGGGTATAATAATAACACCTACATTCTAGAGTTAATAGGGAAATGGGAGTTATTTTTAAAGCTCTTTGCAAACCTTAAAACACTATATAAATTATAGTTATAATTGTTGTTTTGTAAATGAGGAAATTGAAATTTGGGTTGCAACTTCATTTGTTATAAAATCATTGGAAATTATTAGTCTGTACTCAAAGTTGGTTCTTATGACACCATGTTTTTTCACCATATTACAATAAATGACCATATTAGAATAGCTAAAAACTTAATTATTAAAAAGAGAGCATCAAATATCATCTTTTAATATACATTTTTAAAAACCTCCTGTATTTTCTTTTTAAAATATTTATAAATGTTTCTGTTTATTATTTGCTTTTGTATATGAAATTGACTTATAAACACAATAATTAGGAAATGTCAAAGAAAAAAGTTCCTTCATAATTTTGTTTTGGGGGGACACATACATAAAAACAAGGTAATTTTGGCAAAAAAAATGGGAAAAAGAAAAGAAAAAGACAAAAACCAAAAAAGTTACTTTGTAATTTTTTGAGGGGAAGCACATACATAAAAATAAGGTAATTTTGCCAAAAAGGGAAAAAAAAGAAAAAGGAAATTTCTTTGAGAAACAAGATCCTGAAATGTTACAAACATGTATTATCTTAGAACCAAATAATTTTTTTGGCAGAAATTAAATTTATTTTCCCCATTTATTTAGAATTTTATCCCCCCCAATTACATGTAAAAACAATTTTCAAGTACATTTTTAAAACTTTATTTTGTGAATTATCCTTCTTCCCTCCCCACCCCTCCACCCTAAGAATACAAGGAATTCAGCATGCAAAACATCCCTACACTAGTCAGGTTGTAAAAGAAAACAGACAAAAAACTTAAGAAAAAGAAACTAAAAAAATATGTGTCAATCTGCATTCAGACACTATCAATTCTTTCTCTGGAGATGGACCACATTTTTTATAAGTCCTTCAGAGTTGGCTTGGATCATTGCATTACTGAGAATAGCCAAGACATTCACAGCTGATTATCTTACAATATTGCTGTTACTTTGTTTCCAGTATATCTCACTTTGCATCAGCCCATGTAAGTCTTTCCCAGTTTTTCTGAGAGGATCCTACTTATCATTTCACAGTCACTATTGCTAACTGAATTTCCCTCAATCCTATTCCCTCCCCATGTCATTTACTCTATTCTCTATCTCCTTTCCCCCTTTCCTTTCTCAAAGGTGTTTTGCTTCTGACTGCCCCCTCCCCCAATCTGCCCTCCCTTCTATCCCCTCACTTCCTTATCCCCTTCCTCTCCTACTTTCCTACAGGGTAAAATAGATTATGATACCCAATTGTGTGTGTATGTTATTCCATCTTTGAGCCAATTCTGATGAGAGTAAGGTTCACTCACTCCACAGCACTTACCCCATCTTCTCCACCATTGTATAAGCTTTCTCTTGCTTCTTCTATGCAAGATATTTTACCCCATTCGACCTCTCTCTTTCACTTTCTCCCAATACATTCCTTTCTCACCCCTTAATTTCGTTTTTTAAAGATATCATCCCTTCATATTAAACTCATACCTGTGTCCTCTGTCTATATATACTCCATCCATGTGCCCCAATAATGAAAAAGTTCTTAAGAATTACAAGTATCATCATCCCATAAACAGTATAAGTTTTCATTATCCCTTATGGTTTCTTTTTCCTGTTTACCTGTTTGTGCTTCTCTAGAGTTTTATATTTGAAAGTCAAATTTTCTATTCAGCTCAGGTCTTTTCATCAATAATACCTGAAATTCCTCTCTTTCATTGAATTCCCCTCTGCAGGATTATACTCAGTTTTTCTGGGTATGTGATTCTTGGTTGTAATCCCACTTCCTTTGCCCTCTGGAATATCGTATCCCATGCCCTCTGATCCTTTAATGTATAAACTGCTAAATCTTGCGTTATCCTGACTGTGGCTCCACAAGAGTTGAATTATTTCTTCCTGGATGCTTGCAATATTTTCTCCTTGATCTGGGAGTTCTGAAATTTCACTACAATATTCCTAGGAGCTGTCCTTTTAGGATTTCTTTCAGGAGGTAATCAGTGGATTTTTTCAATCTTTATTTTGCCTTCTGCTTCTAAAATATCAGGGCAATTTTCCCTGACAATTTCTTGGAAGATGATGTCTAGGCTCTTTTTTTTGATCATGGATTTCAGGCAGTCCAATAATTGTCAGATTCTCTCTCCTGAAACTATTTTCCAAGTCTGTTGTTTTTCCAAGGATATATTTCACATTGCCATCTATTTTTTCATTCTTTTGTTTTTTCTTTATTGTTTCTTTATTTCTCATAAAGTCATTTGCTTCCACTTGCTCAATCCCTATTTTTAAGAAATTATTTTCTTCAAAGAGCTTTTGTACCTCCCTTTCCATTTGGCCAATTCAGCTTTCCAAAGCATTCTTTTCCTCATTGGCTGTTTTTTACTTTATTTTATTATTAACCTCTTTTACAAATTGTCCTAGACAGTTTTTTAGGGTGTTATTTTTCGTGACTATTTTTTTGCGTGTGTGTCTCTTACCAAGCTGTTGATTTTTTTTCATGATTTTCTTTCATCACTCTCATTTCTCTTTCCATTTTTTCCTCTATCTCTCTTACTTTATTTTCAAAGTCCTTTTTGAGCCCTTCTATAGCCTGAGACCAATTCCTGGTTTTCTTAGAAGTTTTGAATGTAGGAGATTTTACTTTGTTATCTTCTTCTGACAGTGTATTTTGATCTTCCTTGTCACCATAGAAACTCTCTAGGGTTAGCATTTTTTGTTCTGTTTGTTCATTTTCCCAGCCTATCTCTTGACTTTTAACTTTGTTAAAGTGGGCCACTGTTTCCATGGTGGATTGCACACTGTCCCAATTTTTAGGGGGGTTGTGCAGGTGTTTTCAGAGATACTTCTAGGAATTTCTAAGTTTTTAGTTCTTCCCAGGAGGCATGATTTAAGGGGAGTTATATTTACCACTCTCCTGGCCTGTGCTCTAGTCTGCAAGCAACCAAAAGCCTGCTCTTCTCTCCCTCCACTGTGACTGCAAGCTCCAGTGTGCTTGTGCTCCTCCCCTGCCTGGGACCTCCACTCAAGACTGTGACCTGTATCAAAGTATGGGCCAAACAACAGAATCCTGCCTTGGTGCTGACACAGAGATCCCTGTAATCTCTGACCCCCTTACTGTCTGTTGGACAAGTTCCAGAAGCAGTTGCTTCTTACTGTTTGAGAGGCTCCCAAGGCCTACTCCTGGTTTATTGTGGCTATGATTGGGTCTGCTCTGGGGTTGGGTCTGTGCCAGCACAGCCTGTGTTGGGCTGTGCTTCACTCTTACAACAGACCTTTCCTGCTAACCTTCTAAGTTGTCTTTGGCTGGAAAATTGTTTCAACCTTTCTTTTTGTGGGTTCTGGTACTCCAGGAATTGTCCCATGGCATTATTTGAAAGTATATGGAGGGGTCTTGGGGACAGCTCAGGCAAGTCACTTCCTTGCTTCCACCATCTTGGCTCCCAACCTGCTATATTTTCAAACAGGAAAGATCTATGACTTTACCATGGAGGAAATTCCCTTCACCAGAGAAGATTGCAACAGTTTTAAGTAGATTCTTTCAGAGAACTTAATGAGGTAAGGCAGCTAAGTGGTACAGTGGATAAAGTACTAGTCCTGGAATCAAGAAGACTCTTCTTCCAGAGTACAAATCTGGCATCAGGCCCTTATTAGTTGTCACTTAACCCTATTTATGTCAGTTTATTCATCTATAAAATTATCTGGAGAAGGAAATGGCAAATAACTCTAGTACCTTTGCACAAATGGGGTCATGATGAACCAGACTTGCCTAAAAAATAACAACAAATATCTCGTCTACATCTCTTGCCCAGTTCTGTAGTTTGTATTGTTGTTTTTTAGCATGCAACAGACTTTCAGTACTTATTAGAATGATTTGTTTTCAGCTCCTCTTTTTCCCTTTTTCATTTTTGAAGAGGATCAATTTCATTATTATGTTGGGGTAAAATAGTGGATAGTGAAAAGTGTCTTGGCTTGCATGTGAATTAGATATAAGTGAGGCAGCATTGCACAAAGTCATCAAACTCATTCTCTCTTCTAGAGTCAACTAAGTTCAGTGGCAGAACAAAAGTCAAGACAACTTGTAATAGCCCATAATGTAATGTATAACCTTGGCATCTCCAATGTCCAACCAAGCTCTATGCATTCCACAATGCCTACTTCAGTCAGTTCCATGGCCTATGGAATAAATTGTTCTTATCCACCTATTTCACTGGGGAAAGTTTTCACATGCTAGGGGTAGACACCCTACTAAGTCACCAATGGATTACCCTCAACGTGGTTTAGCTCATATACCTGGACAGTTTACCAGGGCATGACAACTGCCCATGCTACAGTTTCTTGGAGCCATAGGTGAGAGTTAGGGAGACACCAAAAGTGGATGAGCAATCCTAAAAAAGGGCTTAGCAAGCCCTCACACCAGAGGAGCTTGTCTTCCCCAAATGCCTTTATAGTCCCATGTTCTCTTACAAACTCTTAAGATATACAAAGTATTTTGAAAAACAATTAATAGAGCTGAGCTTAATATTTTATCTTGTTTCATTGTAGCCTATAATTTCCCATGTAAGAGCAGTCTATACTCAAATGTTGGCTTTATAAAATGGGTACCACCAATATAATAGTGCCATTGTTATTTGATATATCTCTTTCTATGTATTACTTAATTAATATAATTTCAAAGGATTTTAGACCTAGAAAACACCCAAGTCATCTTCTAGTCCAATTCTTTAATTTTAGAGTTAAGGAAATTGAAACTCAGGAAAAGTGAAGTGAATTTACACTGACATTGGCAGGAAGTAGCTCAGCTAAGATTCAACTCCAACTTTCTTTCTCCAGAGTGAATGGCTATTACACAACTCCAGAAGCATCACACACTTCCTGGCCTAGGAATTATGTCACACACTTAAAATGTAATTGGGAAATATTTAACAGAATAAAAAAAATATAACAAAACACATACAATGTTAATTTGTAGTTTTCTAAGTCAATATGTATCTAGCAGGGATCTTCTTCTATTTGCTGACACAGTACTATACCATGTTCCCTGCTCTCACTATCATTTTACCTTAAATCAGGATTTTAGAGGTGAAATTAAGAACTATTTGAAAAGGGACTTGGGGGTAACAAGATGTGGTTCAAAGAAACAAAGGATATGAAGGCAAAAGGCCTTCACAGGTGTGACCATGTACACATCATTTAACCTTTCTGAATATCATTTGCAAAAGGAGCATCTTCCCTTTTGTTTTGATTCTTCCTTCACAATATGACTAATGTGGAAATATGTTTCATGTGATTATATATATATATATATAATACATATATATATATATATATAATATATCAGATTGCTTTCTGTCTTGGGGAGGGGAGAGGGAAGAGATGGAGTGAGAAAAATTTGGAACTGAAAATCTTATAAAATCAAATGTTGAAAACTATCTTTACATGTAACTGGAAAAAATATTATTAAGATTGGGAAAAAAATGAACATGTTGATAATCTGTTCTTCACAGGGTTGCTGTGGTTGTTGTTGTTGTTCAGTCATGTCTGATTCTTCATGATCCCATTTGTGGTTTTCTTGGTAAAGATACTGAAGTGATTTGCCATTTCCTTCTTCAGCTCATTTTATAGATTAGAAAACTGAGGCAAATAGGGTTAAATGACTTGCCCAGCATCACACAACAAGTATCTGAGACCACATTTGAATTCGTGATGAAGTCTTCCTGATTCCAGACCCTGCATTCTATCCCAGATGTCACCTAGCTGACCCTTGTTGTGGGAGATACTTTTTCAATGGCAAAATGATATATAAACATTACTGGGTTTAATTGAAGGGAACATATTTTTCAAACTAGAACCTATGATGTCTCATCACTCACTCCAGACTCCAGTGTTTTCAGGATTCACCAGAAGAGTAGGTATTTTCTAAATCCATACTGACTAATTTATTCGACATCTTCCAGAGGTAGTCTGTTAGCATTCCACCTCTACTGCCATTTAAATAAATGGAAGTGTCATTGGGAAAGCATTGGGCTGTCTTAAAACAATACATGGCTTAAATCAGTGTCTATAAGTGGCAAGGTGGACAGCTTATTTTTCCAACTTCCCCATACTCTACCTTGTTCCCCACTGCTGTTGTTTTTAAGCTGACATGTGTCTCCCTTGGAAGGCAGGTTTGTCCCTGATTGCCTCCAGGTCTGAGCAGATGTTGTGCTATACTCTGGCCCTCTGTGTCCTCCCAGGGTTCTGATCAGTTGTTTGTTTGGTCCTCCTCCACTCCCTCCCCTACATCCCCCTCTAATTCCATCTCTTTGCCACCAGCTGTAGGCAAATGCTCCTTCCCACATCAACCCTGCCAAGGTCTGTCATGGAAATTTAGAGAAAAGATAGAATTTCAATGTTGTTATGAAACCACAAGCACCCTGCTGCCACTTCATCAACCAGTGTGCTCTTTCTCAGTGATTTAACAGACCTGTTTTGACACCATGTAAAACAAACAGGGCAAGGCTATTACTCTCAGAAAAGCTGTTGGTTTTCCCCTGGACAGGACTTGAGGAGTGTTAAAAGAATTCAATGGCAGAGTTTTTTTGTTTGTTTTTGTGTTGTTGTTGTTGTTGTTGTTTTCTGGGAACCCTAAATGTGTATTATCCTATGTCCATTAATGTGTAAACAGCATTCCTATTTTCCGGCTGAAAACAACTGTTAGCCTGAAATAGAATGTGCTTTTAAAATTTTATTGTATAAGGGGACATGTTACTAGCATTGTTTGACAGAGCAGAAGTTAAGCAAAAGATTTTGTGCGTAACTCTCCCAAGAGGTTGCAAGAAGTGGTGGAAAGAATGCTGGACCTCTATTTGTAAATCATTTTGCAAAACTTACAAAGACTTATAAATGCTAGTTATTCTGTTCCTTACAGTGTATTTTCTTTGCTTTCTTTTATATTTACACATTGTTGGAGCGTTTAAATTTTTTTTATATTTTTAAAATTTTTCTACTCATTCCTTTTAGTAGATAGGTGGTGCAGTAGATAGAATGCTGGGTCTGGAGTCAAGAAGACTCATCTTCCTGAGTTCGAATGTGGCCTCAGACTTTCTAGCTGTATGACTCTGTTCTGGCCAGTAATTCTGAGGGTCTGCCCCTTGTGATGGTAAACCGAGCCATCTTTTGTCTTAATTCTTATCCAGCCCATAGTCATTAAATTGCCATGCCTTCAGACAAATTGAGACCTGGGAAAAACTTTAATTTAGAAAGGCCAAGGTCACCCACTGCATCCTGGGCCTTCACTAGTCATCTTGACCTTTGTCATGCCGCTAGACTTGAATGACTCTGGAGGAGAGAGTGAGGATAATGACTTTGCTCAGCTCTGCCCCACTGACACACAATTCACTAACAGGTCAAGATAGCATCTTCATGATATCACTGATCCTCTTTGGGAATGAAGCATGAACAATAATAACAATAACCCTGGGTAAGTCACTTAACCCTGTTTGCTTCACTTTCCTCATCTGTAAAATGAGCTGGAAAAGGAAATGTCAAACCATGCTCATACATGTACCAAGAAAACCTCAGGTGGGATCACAAAGAGTTAGATTTGACTGAAAATGACTGAACAACAACAGCAACCCATTCCTTTATTTGGTTGTTCTCATACTTTGGCTTCATTTCTTAGTGACTTCGAAATAATGTAAGGGATGTGAGCTAAAGTATATTCTATATCCTCTTTTCCTTGGTAAACCAAGATTCTATTCCCAAAACTCAAAAACCTTGGAGGAACATTTTCCCCCTCTCACTGTACAAAAGTAAATGTATAAACAGAATATCATGGAACCTTTCAGTACTTTGACATATTTTTATTTATTTACATACACCAAATCACTTAACCCTGTTTGTCTCAGTTTTCTCATCTGTAAAATGATCTTGAGAAGAAAATGAGAAACCACTATAGCATCTTTGCCAAGAAAGCCCCAAATGGGGTTTTCATCAGACATGACTGAACAAGAAGATCCCACAACAGCACTGTGAGGTACATGTATCAACATGCTCATTTTGCAGATGATAATGAGAAAGGTTAAATGATAGGTCATACCTAAGAGGGTCTTAAAAATGTGTATACATACATATATATATATATATATAAATACTTATATGTGTGTGTATTTATGTATGTATAGATAAAAGATGAATTTTATGAGAAACATAATAAACAAGATTAATTTTTTTCTTTATTACAAATTGTACTTTTGTGTATACCAGGATAGTAGAAAGAGATGTCCCAAGAAAAAGTATACTCTCCATTCATCACACATCTACCACAAATCTTGCATTTGCTGCTAATCAACATTGTTGGAATAGAAAGTATATTCATGAAGTGTACTACCAATTCCACTTTTTAAAAACTATTTTTGGTAGAAGTTTATATCAATAACTCTTTTGAAAATTATATCTGAAATCAAAACTTATATAAATCTAATCTCTATTATTTACTTGCAATCACTTATAATACCATTAAGGAAAAAATTTAAACAGAGACTTAGCTAAGTCTTTCTGTTCACAGTTGGAATTTCATTAACTGAGTCAAACCTTTCCTTCCTGCCAGAGACATAACTAGGATAAGGTTGTCTAGGCTATAACCCAGGCAGTCAAATTTAATGAGTGCTGACAGTACTTTCAGTCCTTTGATACTACAGAAGCAACTCAACTCAACACCAAGTTGGCAAGAATAATTACTTAAACTAGGAAGTTTCCAGAAATCAACCTAGACTGACTGTATCCCTTCCCTTGTTCTGCTCCCACATAACTGAGGGTATGCTCCCTTTCCTTTGTCCCAAATGATATTTACCACAGCTATAATTTTACTTATAGCTCTAGCTCCTACTCCAAATTACATAAGCAAAGTGAGAGAAAAAGTTGTGGTTTTTTTCTGTTATGTTCCCCCTCGTAAATTTACCGAATGGTTTGTAAACCTATGATATTTATCTGACATAGCACCATATTACACATTGTGGAGGAATACTAATGAAATGGAAGGCATGTTCTCTAGAGGGTCACAGAGAGTGGGTGTGATTTCATAAGAGGTTTGATTTGAATAAGAACAATTTGAAACAATCACTCAATGTAGCTATAATTTTCATTATGTAACTGCATAAGAATACATCAAATTCCTCTATATTAAGAGTATTTGTAAATGTTAGTTCAGTTAGAACCTTCAGAATGAACAATTATTATTTATTATAACTGGATGTCTAATTCCTATAGTAAACTTTTGAACTTTGAAACAGATTGCACATATAGTATCCTTTGTATCATAAAATCAAGCTGTAAAAAGAAACTTAGGAAACATACCATCTAGCACGATGTTTGACAAATGAAGAAACTGAGGTATAGAGAATTAATTACCTTTCTAAAATTGCATAAGCAAAAAGAGAAAATGAAATTTTAGTGCAAACATGACATTTTAAAAAGGTAGATAAAAATTTATCTCTCTGAGGCTAAAAAGGATTTACTCAATGTTTTATTTATTTATTTTTTTAATTAGCCAGTAAAACCTTTGTTCAAGAGTTAATGGGATATCATGGAAAGAGAAATGGTCTTAGAGACATCATCATCATTGTCATACTCCAATGGATCTCATCAGTGATCTCATCAATTGTATATTTCATTTTCCATGATTGTCCATCCTTTTCAATCTTTATCTATGTTGGTCAGCCAAGGAGCATTTACTTTGTGTCAGGCCCTGAGCTAAGAGCTAGGGTTTCAAAGAAAGGTAGAAACAGTTCCTGCCCTCGAGAATCTTACATTCTAATGGAGAAGGCAACATGAAACGACTATGTACATGCAAAATATCTACAGGATAAAGTGTAGATAATATCAAAAGGAACACACTAGCAGTAATAGAGATCAGGAAAAGTTTCTTTCAAAAAGTTAGATTTTTACTGAAAATTGAAGGAAGGCAGGAGGGAGAAATGAGGATCAAGATCTTTTCAAGGCTGGAGGGGAAGAGGAACAGGTAGTGAAAACGCACAGAATTGGGGGAAAGAATGTATTGTGGGAGGGAAATCAAGGAGGCTAATGTCATGTAAAATATGTAAAGGAGGGGGCAGCTAGGTGGTGCAGTGGATAAAGCACCAGCCCTGGATTCAGGAGGACCTGAGTTCAAATATGGCCTCAGACACTTGACACTTATTAGCTGTGTGATCCTGGGCAATTCACTTAACCCTCATTGCCCTGCCAAAAAAGAATATGTAGAGAAGAAGTGGAAGAATAATGTAAAAGTAGAAAGGGGAAAGGTTATGAAAGGCTTTGAGTCAAACAGATAATTCTATGTTTGATCCCAGAAACAATATGGAATCACTGGAATATATTGAATAGAGGAGGGGAGGTATGGTCAGACTTGCTGTTTGGGATGATCACAAAAGTGAACCAAAAGGACTTCACAGAAGATTGGTTTTATGCAGGTTTGGGGAGAGTGAAAATTTGAAGATGATGCCTAGGTTGTAAGTCAAGGTTATTGGGAGGACTAATAGTAATAGGAAGGGAGCAGCTAGGTGGCACAGTGGATAAAGCACTGGCATTGGATTCAGGAGGGCCTGAGTTCAAATCTAGCCTCAGACATTTGACACTAGCTATGTGACCATGGGCAAGTTGCTTAACCCTCATTGCCCCCCATATATATATATGGGGAAGATAGGAAAAGGGTAATGTTTAAGGGGGATAATGAGTTCAGTTTGGGTTATGTTAAGTTTAAGATGCTTATGGGACAACTAATAGACAGTTTGAGATATGAAACTGGAGGTCAGGATAGAGATTATGGATGAATAAATAAATCTGAGAATCATTTACCTAAGGATGATAACTGAATCCATGAGAATGGGTAAGATCATTAAGTGAAATAGTATAGTGGGAGACAAAAAGCTATCCTGGGAGAATTATTAGGCAAGGCCTGGATGAACATCCACCAAAGGAGACTGAGAAGAAACAGTAAGGCATGGAAAAGCAGGACCATAAAATCACAGTGTCACAAAAACACAGAGAGGAAAGACAAGGTAAAGAGGGAGCTTGACAATGCCAAAGGATGAGGAGAGATCAAGTCGGATGAAAATTGATAAAAAGTCATTAGAATTGAAGATTAAAAGATAGTGGTAACTTTAGAGAAATCAATTTCACTTAAATAATGAGGTTAGAAATAATATAGAAAGAAATACAAAATATAAATAGATAATTTTAATTATATGAAATTAAAAAGATTTTGCACAAACAAAGCAAATGTAACTAAGATTGTTAGGGAAGCAGAAAACTGGGAAAGCATTTTTGAAAAAATATTTAGAGAACTGAGTCAAATTTATAAAAAAAAATAATAATACGTCATTCCCCAATTGATAAATGGTCAAAGGATCTGAACAAGCAGTTTTCAGCTAAAGAAAGCACAGCTATCTATAATTATATGAAAAAATGCTTTAGATCACCATTGATCAGAGAAATGCAAATTAAAATATCTCTGAGGTATCACCTCACAAATATAACAAAAAAGGAAAATATTGAATTTTGGAAGGGATGTGGGAAACTTGGGATGCTAATCCACTGTTGGTAGAGTTGTGAAAAGATCCAATGGTTCTGGAGAGCAATTTGGAACTATGCCTAAAGGGCTATAGAACTCTGCATACCCTTTGATTCAGCAATATTACTGCTAGGTTTATATCACAAAGACATCCCAAAAAAGATAAAAAGACCTATCTGTACAAAAATATTTCTAGCAGTTCTTTTTGTGGTGGCTAAGAACTGGAAATCAAAAGAATGCTCATCAATTGGGGAATGGCTAAACAAGCTGTGGTATAGAATAGGGATGGAATATCATTGTGCTATAAGTAATGACAAGCGAGATGAATTCAGAAAGGCCCGGAAAGACTTGTATGCATTGATGTATAGTGAAGTGTGCAGAACCAAGAGAAGATTTTGCAGAGACAGTAATAATGTTTGATGAAGAACTGTGAATGACTTTCCTATTCTCAGCAATACAATGATCCAAGACAGAAAAAGATGAAGGGGAGGAGGGATATAGAATGGCAATTAGCAAAGATAAATGGATCAGGAGAGGTCTTATTGAGGATGGGGGAAAGAGACATGGGCTTATTTCTAGAAGCAGGAAAAAGGCCAGTAAACATGGAGATGGCAAAGATTAGTGAGAAAGTAGGCATAATAAAAGGGGCACTACTCAAGAAGATGAGATGGAATAGGAACATTTGGGAAAGTAAAGGGGCTTGCCTTAGTTGCCTTAGTAATAAAGAGTCATGTCTTTGTGTGCAAAAGGGGTGAAGCAGGAGATAATGAGGGAAGAGAAAAAAAGGCAATCTCGACAGTGAATAGAATTTCTACAATGACAGCCAGGAATTCATAGTCACAGGAATTTGGATTATGATGGGATGAGATTATGCTGACAACCAAGGAATGAGTTGAAGAAGAGAATTACCCCCTAGGAATTTAGACAGACAGGGTGGAGTTGGGGTAGGATTTGGGGGGTTGGGGGGCTAGGAGTGGTGAGTGCTGAGTGAACAACATGGCTCAGCTTTCTCATAATATAGAAGTTCTAGGCAAGGACCCAACAACCACTGAGTTGGCTTCGGACTGGAGTTGTCCTGGGATACCAAGCAATTAGTGTGTACATGGATGCAGTAAACTAGAAGGAGAGCAGCCTGGCTGCACTTTTCTGTGATATGGAAGCTCCAGACCTAGGAGAAGAGGGGAAAGGACTGTTTTATTTATATCTTGGTTTCCCCAGTGTCTAATACAGTACCTCACATATAATCGGTGACTAATGTTTCTTAAAGAATGAAAAAGGGGGGCAGCTAGATGGCACAGTGGATAAAGCACTGGCCCTAGATTTAGGAGGACATGAGTTCAAATTGGGCCTTTGACACTTGACACTTACTAGCTGTGTGACCCTGAGCAAGTCACTTAATCCTCATTGCCCCCCCAAAAAAGAATGAAAAAAGAAGGGGGTTAATATTAGAAGATTAAGGTGTATCAACTGACGTACAAAAAAATTCACTGTAATTTTGCTTTGAAATAAAAATCTTTGCCCTATCCCTATTTTCTTTGCCATTAGCTTAAAAAACAAAAACAAGCATAGTGTGTTAATTGATATAGCTTGGTTTTTCAGAGTATTATCATGTCCTTCTTTAAAGCCTAATATCAATTTCAGGGCTTGCAAAAAGACATCACCATGGCTCTCATTTTACATACACTAATACTTTTGCAAATTAAGCCCTAAAATAATTATTATAATTAATGGACAGGAATAAGGTATTTAATTTAGCATGGTATTCTTCATCAAAAGAAAAATATTATTAATATTTTTATATCTTTTGAGTACTGGTTGTATGATCAGTGGCATAAGTAACAGGAAATATTTTTGCAAGGGTCTATGAAGATTATCTAAATATGTATCAAGAAAACAAATTGGAATAATTATCTCTCTTATAGACCCATTCCCACTAATATTCTGTGTGATCTCAAATATCCACTAAGTTCTGGCCCTCCTTTCTTCCACCTCTCCTTTCACTGGACTTCTCTCTTTTCCTATGTAGATACTTCTAAGGTCTTAGAACCATACCATACAAGTAGATTATTTTTTTATTATCTCTCTCTTATTCCTCCCCAATACCGTTGATATTTTATGGGAGAGCAATACTGTCTGCCAGGGTCCATATAATCTCAAGGCTCAGAATCCTAATGGGGTAGGCCAGTCTCCCCCTTGCTTCAGCACTCACTTTCTTCATTTTTCCCACCAATCAATGGTCGCTTGAGCAAAAACTGAGTTCCAACACTGAGACACCAGGATTCCCCACCTAAACATATTTTCATTGTCCCTTCTCATACCACAAGCAACCGTAAGGAGCAGCAATCCAAGGTACTGTAACTCACTTTTCCTAATTTATTTACTCAGTGCTACCTCTGCCTCCAATTCAGGAACAATCTGTAATAATAATAATAATAATAAACATTTATATAATACTTAAACCTCAGATTCTTGAATTGAATAAAAGAATAATACCTGCTTTTCCTAATTTATAGGAAATCTACTTAGCGATTTTTTTTTAACCTGGGGCAAAAACATTTGGATGGAGTCAGCTAGGTGGTGCAGTGGATAAAGCACCAGTCCTGGATTCAGGAGGACCTGAGTTCAAATCCAACCTCAGACACTTGACACTAGCTGTGTGACCCTGGGCAAGTCACTTAACCCTTATTGCCCCACCAAAAAACAAACAAGCAAACAAACAAACAAACAAAAAAACCCCAAAACAAAACAAAAACATTTGGATGGTGGTACAACACAGATAATGATCTGATTACAGCCAAGGAAGAATGATCTGGTCTCTCTCCAACCCTCTGACCTCCATCCCCTCAGGATGCTGTTCTCTCACCTTTCAGGCCCATCCTAACTAGGATCTCCTATGGGTATATAAGTGATGCTGTCATCACTAGGAATTAATAAGAAAGACTCATTTACTTGAACTCCTCCACATATCTCCATAGGCTGAGGATCCTGAACCCCCATATTTTTCTGTGATCTGATGTCATATTCTGAGTCTTGTTTTCCCACTTTAACTCTAAGGGGACACAAAGGCCCCACCAGGAGAGATAGTAGCCTGTCCCTTTTCCTGGTGCTTTACTAGCTCTCAATCTGCTACCTTACCCTGTTCTGCAGCCCACCCTTCTCCCTGACCTCACAATAATATGGGCCAATATAGGAGGACAATGAAGCATGAGGCATGGGGATGACAATGTCCAGACCATGGCAAGAGTCCCTTCCCACTGCTTTCCTAGTGAAGGGGGGAAAATCTCTAGGTATCTTACTCTAGTTAAGACTTTTCTTGTTTACACTGATAGTTTCTTTAGTACTGGTAATTCCATCCTATATATCCATCACTCATAGTTGTTCCATTGCTCTATCCCTCTTTTTGCTCCCTTCATGGAGGAAGCAAAGTGGCTAAATCTAAACCTACATCACCACTAAGTTTCTAACTATAAGCGATAAGGGTCTTCAATAAAAGGTTGTTCAGGAGGTAGTGTTTTTTCCTGTGAACATTGATGAAAGACCTGTTTCTTATACTAGTAAATAAATCTTTTTTTTTCTTTTCTTTTTCTTTTTAGCTTTGGGAACTCTGTGCTTAGAGGGGAAAGATGCTGATGACACATTGGGTAGTGTCTTATATTGAGGTTCAGATGTTCTGAGCGATGGCAGTGAGTTAGAAATGTAATATATCATTCTTTTTTTTTTTTTTTAGTGAGGCAATTGGGGTTAAGTGACTTGCCCAGGGTCACACAGCTAGTAAGTGTTAAGTGTCTGAGGCCGGATTTGAACTCAGGTACTCCTGACTCCAGGGCCGGTGCTCTATCCACTGCGCCACCTAGCTGCCCCAGAAATGTAATATATCATTCTAAATTCAGGTTCTTCCATGATCTAAAGGGCCTAGGTACAGGGAAAAAGGTGGCATATTTCAAAGTTTCCTGATACAGTAATACCATAGCTTTGTTGTAAGCCAGGAATGGGAGAGGTGTGAGTTAAGCCCCCATACTCCCACAGCACTAGCTGGGACTGTTGCAAATAAGAAAGTTGTAGTGCTGAACTTCCTGGGGCAGTTGGGATTAACTTTGACATGGATACATTGATGTGGGTCCCAGCTAATGGCCCTTTGTTCAAAAGGAGTATAAAATATTTTTTGAGACTTTCTGAGATCCCAGAGAACCTCTTTGTTGACAACATTTTAACCTTTTTGCCACAGGCTTTTATTTGTTTTTATTCTCTAGACTGCTTTTAAACCACCTTGAGAATTGTTTCTACCTGAGGGTATTGGAATATGATTTTAGTAAAAAGGATTTTTTTTTGTTTCAACCCTCTGGCTTTGAGGGATCCATTGTACTAGATGAAGTGTAGAAAACCTGATAGCTGCTATGCTAGGTCAGACAAAAGTGCCTCTTCCTAAAAGCCTCTCTTCTTGTACCCAGGTTATGGTGAATCCATTGTCTCACACAAATACCCAGAAGTCAGAGGGTCTTTATTGAAACCAGGTCTGGTTAGGGTGAAATTACAATCTAATATTCCCATTTTCTCATATGCAATGAGTGGTATTTCCTTTCTACATCCTTATCCCTATAAGCCTGAAAATTGGACAAGGCACACTAATTTCTCACCAATTGTCTTTCTCATGCTTCTGTGTACCTTCTGGGTACATCTGGGAAGAGATGACTCATGTTTATATAGAGCTGTGTCCCCTACTACTCTAAGAAAGCAAAAGAAGAGAGTCAAGAACATTCCTTGCTAATAAAGTAAGAAAAGGTATGTGGGGGTAACCTGTATCCCCCCCAGATTAAAAAATGAGTTTTTTAAAGTAAAAGAGAAAGGAGGATTTAGATGTATAAAGTAGTACATTTGGGGGCAGTTAGGTGGCACAGGGCATAAAGCACCTGCCCTGGATTCAGGAGGACCTGAGTTCAAATCTGGCCTCAGACACCTAACACTTACTAGCTGTGTGACCCTGGGCAAGTCACTTAACCCTTATTGCCACACAAGAAAACTAACTGAATGGCTTAATTAATTAATTAATAAGTGAATGAATGAAAAAAAATAGTTAAATGAATATAAATGAATGAATAGATAAACAAGGTAGAGCATTTTAAATTAATAAACTTGCCTTTATAAAACCAAACATAAAATATTCACAGGAAATATACATTCAAAGTATTAATTTGAAATTATCATAGTTATTAAAAGGCTATTTCTCATATCTAAAATGAGAGGGTTGGACTAGATGACTTCTGACTTCTATCTCCTGACCTATGATTCTTTTGAATATAATACATCATTGGGGTGTGGATGTGACATTGTATTGTCAAAGGTTAAACCAGTAAAACACAAGCTCTTTGTCAAGTCCAAAGAAATTGTTTGAGTCTGGACTTGGCTATAAACCATGTCTATCATATTAGAAGCAGCCAAAATATGTTCAAAAAAACCCATCACCAGAAAGCTAGCAATCAGGTAAGGGATAACTTTTATTATGGAATTTGGTGTGGTTTTTTTTGGTCATAGCACCTCATGAAGACTGTTTACTAAATATGGGGAGGTTGTGATTTTTGTTGGTGGCTGGAGTAGCAAATTTAAGAAACACTTCTGAAGTACATTAGTATTAAAACCATAGTCAAGATAAATAGGATCTTTTGAATTAAGCCTTGGAATTTCATGAAAGGAGAAAATTTTCATAATAAATGTGTCTGCCACTCACAGTTCCAGGGAAGTGGATGAAAATCAGAATTAACCAGTTAGGAATTTTCTAAAGCAGGGGTTCTCAATGTTTTTGTCTCATGGATCTCTTTGGCAGTATCTTGTCTAAAAACTCCTTTTCAGAATATTGTTTTTAAATGCATTTTAAAAAATACAGAGGATTACAAAGAATACAACTTTTCATTTATCAAAATAGTTAAACACAAATATAAAGTTAACATCCCCCCCAAGTTAAGAACTACTATGTATTTCAACACTACTATATTTTTTCTTATATTCTCCACACAGTCCCCTGCCAACCCTACTCCCCAACATACTTATCCTGTAGAAGGCATGAGAATACACCTTGCTTCTTACAGCTTCTTTCAGAATCTCTTTTTGACACCACAACTCAACAAAATATATTCCTTTGAGGTTTACTTCATTCAAATTTACTCTCCAATCAAAATCCTGGTAGCATTTATCTATTGGCCTACACCATGGCATTTTCCCTTCCTTTCTCAAGGAATTCAGTACCAATATTAAAATCAGTACCTGTGCCAACATTTTCCACAAAACTTAAAAAAATAATTAACAAACTATCCTAATTTCTCCTCAATCCATTTATGTCCTTCACAGTACACCAGGAAAAGAAAGGATTATTCTAGTTATGCAGGCATGCTTCCTTTACTATGCTGAGAAGCTTAGGTAGTCAAGCACATCTTTTGTAGAGAGAGGTTAGGAGGGGGAAATTAACTTCCTACAATATAT
Organism: Dromiciops gliroides; assembly: GCF_019393635.1. Lineage (NCBI taxonomy): Eukaryota > Metazoa > Chordata > Mammalia > Microbiotheria > Microbiotheriidae > Dromiciops > Dromiciops gliroides. Next base: position 169,911,730 of record NC_057863.1, read on the forward strand.
AAATGAGGGAATTTAGAAAACAAATACTAAAAATAGTAAGAGGGAAGCTATAGTTATCCTCTTCATTAAATTCCTGACCTTTATTCTTCTGTAGGACTTTCAGCATACATGTTGCTATCCCCTTAAACTCTCAATTCCTCCATCACAGCTCTCATGACCTACTTCTCCACTTCATCTCAGTCACTCAGAGAGATGTTTATACCCTTGAGCTTTCTATCACCCAAATGTGTTCCACTTCAACTATCAGAAGTCCCAAATTCCCTCATCAGATCAGAACTTCCTATCATTCTATATCTCTCTATGCCTTACTGCTTCTAAAATTCTGTGTCCTCATTAGAATCATGAATCTCTCTATCCCTCAGTAGTCTCCCAAACTATCAGAATTATTCTGTACTTACTTATCTCCCTTCTGAATTTTATTCCTACACTTAGCCAATTCAACTCTACCCGGCCTTCTGCTCTAGAATCCCTAAATCTCCTATGTTATCAAGGCTTATGCCTTATTAAACACCAGTCTAAGATTATTATCACCCTGGGCCCACCCTTCTCCTAATCACATGCTAATAAATGGAGCTAGAGTAAAACATACTTCCTATATTATAAGGTTCACTACAAATTTATGTAGAGCTAGAGTCCACTTGTAAGGAGAGCTCATGTGTAATAAGGACAACTGTCCTTGTGTGTGTGTGTTGAAGGGAGGCAGAATAGACATCTCTAGCCCCCTTCCTATTTTTCTGCAAGGGAGGTATTTATTACTCCTAAGAGGCTGGAGGCTACCACTCTAATCTCCTCAGAGAAAGGGGGGGGTATCAGGTTAGAAGTATATCTATCCCTTAAATATCATTCATCTAAGGGATATGATCAGGTTCCATCAAACTTTTGATTGTTTTGTCATTTGGGGATAAATGAGACTGCAAGGCTTGACCCCTTTCCCACCTAAAATTAATTCCACAATAATCACACTTAGCAAATAGGAAAAAAAAATTTTTAAATAAGTAACAAAACAGAAATCATAGAAGGTATTCAAAGGAACATATATAAACATGACTAATGCAGAAATATGTTTAATGTTATTATATATATACATATATATACACATATATATACATATACATACATACATACATACATACATACATACATACATACATACATACATACATATATATACATATATATATACATATATATATACATATATATATACATACATACATACATATATATATATATATATATATATATATATATATATATATATATATATATATAAACCTATGTCAGATTACCTGACATCTAGGGAAGGGGGGAGGGAGGGGAGGGAGGGGAGGGAGGGAGAAAAATCTGAAATTGGAAAGCTTGTATAAACAAAAGTTGAGAACTATCTTTACACGTAATGGGAAAAAATACTTTATTAATTAAAAAAAGGAGCATATATAACAGATAATAGAGAGTGAGAAAGCTCTACCATGGTGAACAAGATTACTCAAGTCAACCAAGAAAGAGGATCTGGATCTTACCCAAGAGAGACAATGCACTGAAGTCCCTAGAGTAGTCATCTGGGACTAAGGATATGATGAAGACTTCTAGCTCCTCTCATGTCTTTGCAGAGTCTTTTTTCAGCAATATAATGTGGGGTTACTCTATTCCATCTTCTCTCTTGAACCTGGAAGGCAACTCCATGCCACCATTGAAGAAGATGTTTGGTGAATCCTGAAGAGGTACTGGATGAGAACTGGAGCTCTGGCATCTTACCAACTCCATCCCACTCCTTATGTAGAACAGTGCCTTCATCTCTACCAAGAAGGAACATCTCATACCAATGGAATTTTGGATATGGGTTACAGTCATGTTATCTAATCTCGACTAGGTCCTCACCTCAGAAATACAATTCCTTTACTGATCTGTGATTGATCCTCTATCCACCTCCCCACAAAAGCTGATTCAGATCTCATCTCATTATGAATCTCATTACAATTGGGAGTCACTTAACCTCTGTTTGCCTCCATTTCCTCAAGTATTAAATGGGAATAATAATAACATTTAGCAGTTTTCATTTGGTAGATGTTTCAACCATTTAAGAGGAATAATTACATGAATGAATGCTGTTCAACATAAAATTAATATAGAAAGATATAGCTAGCTCTACCACAGAAGAAATTGAAAGGGGAGATGCAAAATTTCCTTTACATATTTTTAAATATGTGTATTTTCCTATTGTTGTTTCTGCTTTTTAAAGAACAGAATAATAACACTCCCTATCTTTATAGTGCTTTTAATTTTTCAAAGTGCTTTCCATTCTTTGATTCCATTTGTTTACCTGACATACATGGGAGATGGATGAGGTAATCTTTTTATTTATAAATAAGAAAACTGAAGTATCATGTCATAGTTTTGAATCAGAGGACCTGGGTTCACATACTGCCTCTACCATTTACTAGACATGTGACAATGGGAAAGTCACTTCACCTATATAAAACCCATGTTCCTGATCTGCAAAATGAGGAGAGAAATGCAGCCCTGTATAGAGGGAAGAGTAATGGAAATGGAGGCAAGTTCAATTTCTACCTCTTCTCACTAGCTATATGACCTTCACCAAGTCACTTCATGGCTAATTAGGTAACTTCTTAGAATTTTTTTTTCCCAACTAAATCACCAATGATTTGAATGAGAGCTGTCCTGGTGAAATCATTTCACAACATGCTGAGGAAGTTACAGATTATTCTTCTGTTGTGTTACCTGTAGCAAAGGTGGTTCCAAATCAATCCAATCAGAGAAATGGAAATAAAGGCGTCTTAGTGATTTCCCTGCAT